>NW_012105142.1:2019269-2021422 GCF_000951045.1 Mandrillus leucophaeus
CTGAGCTTTAGTTTTCTGAATATCCACATTTCAGGATATAAGAGGTTAAGGAGTTGCTGCTTTGTGTCGGCTCTGGGCTGGTTGTGTGTTGGAAGAAGGGTCCACTGCAAAGGTTGGCTCTCCAAACTCTTCAGCACTAGAGGCTCTTAGACTTCTGGCAACAGGACAGGCAACACAGACCTGCTGGAATGTTGGACACTGCCACTGTGGACAACCACAGTCCGGCCCCAGAACTCCCTGCCAAGCCCAGGATGACAGGCATGTCGTCGGCACCCCACAGGTGTGGCCTTCGTTGTGATGCGTGAGTTGGGGTGAAAGGCACTCCCGTGTGCAAGCAGGAGACATTAATGACAATAATGAGTCCCCGGCAATTATACCCAGTGATGTGTGAGGTCAGGAGCAACATGCGCTGTCAGTCGACGGTGGTGCTGGAGAGTAGGTGAGTGGCAGAGCCAGGAGAGAGCACCTCCTTGTGCAGAATTAATCGTTCCTTGAAGCAATGCTGTCACTCACTGTCCCCTGGCCCAGCGTGCAGTATCGTGATGCCTGTCAGTCTCCTGGCTGGGGGAGGGGGAAGGTCTCTGATGAGAAGCCTGCCTCACCATGCAATAGAGCTGAAACAAGCCCCCATTCGAGGCCCCCAAACTCCCATGGGGTCTTCCTCCTGGGCAGCCTGCTTGAGATAAGGAGGAGAGGACACCCTTTGTGTGAGGGAGGCTTCTACACCCCGGGCTCACCTGGAAGGCCTTTGGGAAAGAAGTCTTGTTGTTATCTTTGGTGCTTTGAAGGCACAAAGGGAGTCAGCGATGCCTCTCTCTGGAGGAATTTCCCAGGGGGAAGATGGAGACGATGTCTAAGTTCCTACAGACAGGACGCAGTCCACAGACTTCTGGCTTGCTATGGGAGACCCTGAGTTCTGGCCCAAATTCTGCTATTTGCTCACCCCGAGACCTTAGAAACATTTCCCTGTTGAGGGATAGTAATGCCAAGCCTTCATTTCATTATTATTTTTATTGATATAAAATTGATGTCCATAATCTCAGGATACATGTGATAATTGGACACGTCCATGTAATGTGTAAAGATCAAATCAGGGTAATTGGGGTATCCATCACCTTAAATATTTATCTTTTCTTTACACTGGGAGAATTTGAATTTTTCTTTTCTAGCTATTTTAAGATGTGCCATAGATTATCGTTAGCTAGAGTCACTCTACTGATTTAAAAATAAAATTAACCACTAGTCTTAGCAATCTCTTCTATTCTGTTTTCCACGGTCTTTTTACTCCCTCCTACCCCCAGAAATATACCTAGAGCAGGAATCAAAGGGAGACACATGCAGTTATTATTTCTTTTAACCTTTTGAGCTTCCGAGGGTTAATGTTTTAGCCTAAAAATAAGCGAAGAGTATTTGCTGGGCCAATGCCCACTTCTTACTCCAAAGAAAAGGGGGTGAACTGAGAGAAAGCCACGTGGAAGGGACAGGGCGTCCATCCCCTTCTCCTGGGTTAAGTATCTGAGAGCAGGTGACCCCCTGGGAGATTTGGGGGTCTGAGAATACAAAATCCCTGGGTCTTACTTCCCAAGGAGAAGCTGTGAAGTGGGAGACCCGGAGTGGCTCCACACCCTGGCTTGGGAGCAAGGTGATCCCAGCAGAGGAGAACCTCAAAGCTCCTACCATCCCCTAAAGGTGTGAGGGGCAGCTGCTTTTCCACAGCCCCAAGAAGGGCTCAGAGAATAGGTAGGAGCAGGCTGGCTTACCTATGGGGCCTCCAGATCCCGGTGGGTGCTCAAGGGCACACCAAGGACCAGGGGTCAGGCACCATAAGGGAGGTGTACACATCTCTGCTGATCCATTAGTGAACTGGGGTATCACCAAAGAACAGAAAAGACCCATGCTCAGCTCAGCAGATGTGCATGGACAGCGGCTGACCAAAGCTCAAAACTGCCTTGTCTTCCTCTACCCTGATGCCTGGGGGACAGAGACAGGAGAAATGCGGAATGGGCTGAGTTTAAATTTGAACTGACTGTCAGGGCGCAGTGGCTCACATCTGTAATGCCAGCACTTTGGGAGGCCAAGGTGGGCAGATCACCTGAGACCGGGAGTTCGAGACCAGCCTGGCCAACATGACGAAACCCCGTCTCTACTTAAAA
>NW_012105142.1:2022772-2024025 GCF_000951045.1 Mandrillus leucophaeus
TTTTTTTTTTTTTTTGAGACAGGGTCTTGCTCCTCCCACTTCAGCCTCCTGAGTAGCTGGGACTACAGCTGTGCACCACCATGTTCAGCTAATTTTTGTTTATTTTTATGTGGAGATGGGTTCTTTCTGTATTGCCCAGGCTGGTCTTGAACTCCTGGCCTCGAGCAGTCCTCCTGCCTCAGCCTCCCAAAGTAGTGGTATTACAGGTCTGATCTGCTTTTGCTTTTGATTATTTGACATGCAGTTGTCAATTTGAATAATGGGAAACCTATCATATGTTCCTCAGCATTCTGTTACTGTGGCAGTGATGATTTTTCTCCTGTGTTCCTAGAAACTGTAGACAAACACCAGAAATGAAGGAGAGACAGAGCTAGCCAAGGACGTGAACAAGAGGGGACTTGTACATCTTCTCTAATTTTGTTCAGGGTCTGGGTTAGATTTGTAAATTTTCTCATCATGATTCCTCTTTATTTTCTTTTTGAAATTGGCTTGTTTGCCTTTTTCTGATTAGTTTGCTTGAGCTTTTATCATGCAGTATGGAGATTAGCCTTGTTTCAAAGATTATTTTCTAGAATATCATTTGTGTGTTGACTGTTTACTGTGTATTTTGTCAAACAAATGTTTTAAATTTATATTAAAACAGATATAACCTTCCTTTAATTTTTAAGAATCTGAGTTTCTATTCTTATTTAGGAAGACTACATTAACCCCTGGATTGTATGAGTGCCTTCTGATTTTTATCATAAGATTTCTTTGTTTTATCTGAGCCTTTTATCTTGAAATTTATTGTTGCCTATGGTAATGGAATAAAAGTTTAAAACTTCCTTTTATAAAGATAACTAATTTTGCCAGCATTATTTATTAAATGGTCCATTTTTGTTCACATTAAATAAAACTCTATATTTGTTAGCTCTTAATTTTGCATATACTGGGATCAAATTCTAGATTTTTAATTAATTTCCATAAACCAATTTGCTTCTTCTTACGTCCACACCATGTTAACTATACTACAGTGGCTCTTGAGAAGATAACAGTAATGCATAAATTAAACCTCACTCACTTTATTCATATATATTTTTAGCACATTTTAGGCATATTCTTCCATATGAATTCAAGGATCATTTTAACCTCTTGGAAATCTAGTCAGAATTGACAAAATGTATAGGTTAATTTTAGATGAATTGATGTATATGATAACATATCTTCTTGTCTAAGGATATGGTATATGATATATATCTTCTTGTCTAAGGATA
>NW_012105142.1:2028925-2030113 GCF_000951045.1 Mandrillus leucophaeus
AAAAAAAAAAAAAAAAAATTGAGCTGACCGTTGACTCAGAATTTAGGTTCAGGGTAGGAGTAAGTTAAGTTCTAGAGAAAGAAAGTGGCTTATTTGCACAGATGGTGTCCTGAAACTATCATACCCAGTAGGCCTCAATGACTCACTGTCTTCATAGGTAAAAAGCATCCCTTGATGGGCTGTTATGAGTTTCAAATTCGGTTTTGGAGAATGTACTTTACAAACAAGGAGGGGCCATGGGAAACACCAGCTGTTTAACATTATCGGTAGCCAGAAAGATGGGATTTTCAATCCTGATCAAAGGGTGTTGGTAGTTTTCTGAAGATGCCTGGGTTTGAGCTCCTCTGAGCTAGGGCTTTTCAAAGCCAGGTGAGGATCAGAATCACCAGGGAGCATTTTGAAATACGAACGCCGGACCGATGAGCCCAGGGATGTTGATGAAGCGCGTCTAGGTTGGGGCTTAGAGGTTGATTTTTCTACCTTGTCTCAGGTGAGCGTGGTGACCCGGATAGTTGAGAAGCTGAGTGAGACCCAGAGATGGCCACCTCTGAGGAGCAGGTGAGGTCTTGGCACGCTATGGAAACTCATCACTGCCATCCATCCAAGGCGAAGGCCAAATGTGCATTTGTCCCACTGGTCAGACTTGCTCTAAGATTCCTATAGAATAAAGCGTCCCCGCTGTGCAGATGACAGGAACCCCGGGTTTTTGAGGGTCTGAGAACACAGAACTTGGAGGGAAGCAACTGTGGGTTCAGAATGAGAAAGACTTTCTTCTTACTTTGTCAGGGAGAGTGAGCTCCTTAGTAATTGGGGTCAATGATCAAATGAAGGTTGGACAATCACCCATCAGGGAAGCTGAGGGAAGGGGTCCAAGTAGGTCCAAGCAAGGGTTGAGGAAGACAGGTCCTTAGGCCCCTTTGAAGCCCAAGTTACTAAGGCTGTAAGAGCTCAATAGTAGACTTAGGAGATCTGGCTCTGGTGTAAGCTGTAAGATGGTGTTCACCCTCCTTATCTGGCCCACAGAATTAAAAATATCTGATGAGGGTGGTGTCTGCTCAGTGGGCATATTTGAAACAAGTGACTTGCTTTTTCTTTTTTTCTTTTCTTTTTTTTTTTTTTTTGAGACAGGGTCTTGCTCCTCCCACTTCAGCCTCCTGAGTAGCTGGGACTACAGCTGTGCACCACCAT
>NW_012105142.1:2030888-2045177 GCF_000951045.1 Mandrillus leucophaeus
TAGCACATTTTAGGCATATTCTTCCATATGAATTCAAGGATCATTTTAACCTCTTGGAAATCTAGTCAGAATTGACAAAATGTATAGGTTAATTTTAGATGAATTGATGTATATGATAACATATCTTCTTGTCTAAGGATATGGTATATGATATATATCTTCTTGTCTAAGGATATGGTATATGATATATATCTTCTTGTCTAAGGATATGGTATATGATATATATCTTCTTGTCTAAGGATACTTTTCTAGGTATTTGGTTTTGTTTTCCTCCTTTTATTATGATTTAAAATTTGTGTCGGATATGTTATATATCTACCATCCAACCCTACAATTACCCTCCTGTGAAATTACCCTGTAGAATCGAAAGAACAAATTCACAAGGATAGGCATACAGAGGTTTATTGTAGCATTGTTTGCACTGGCCCCAAAACTGAAAACAGAGCAAATGCTTACCAACCAAAATGGCCAGAAAGAGAGGACTACGACTTCAGCATGGAACAGCATGCAGCCAGGGCAAAGAAGGGATTCGAGCTACACTCCGTGACTTTGAGGAGCTGCTATAAGGTATGGTTAAACAAGAAATTAAAATACAGAAAGAATGGAAGATATTCCATTCTGTAAATCAAATAATAGAAAGTCCTCCAAAGAGTACGTGTATATAAACACACATACACATACAAATAGAATTTTGGAGAATTTCGTGTATAGGTGTACATAGAATTATAGGAGTATGAAGAAATATGTGGGTTGTTAGAAAGGGTGTAGATGGAGCGTGTGCGATATTATTCCATTTTTGCAAAGTCTACATATGTGTATGTTTCTATGAATAAAGAAAATCTATAAATAAAACACTTATTCCAAATGTTATTAATGGTTATTTCAAAGGTGTGAGACTTCAGAGGACTCTTAATTTTTTCTTTATAATTTTACATGTTGTTGAATTCTATATAGAAAGAAAGTCAGGCAAATCTAAAAAAAAAAGAAAAGAAAAACTTCTTTTATTGCGGAACCCTCTGTCCAAATGCTTAGCATGATGCCTGAGCACATTACTGTGTGCAGAGAAGCAAAAAGAATAGAGGTTGAAAAGCATCGTATTTTTGCCACCTTTCTTTAAAATTAGTTTACATTTCAAGGTTAGGTAAATATTTACTTTATTTCCTGACATTTAAAAAAATTACATTCATCTCATTATTTAATTCAGTTACTTTGGGTGAAGAAGGCTTTCTTTTAAAAAAATTAAGCTCATTTTTTTTCCCCTTTTCAGATGCATGAAAGAATCTCTTCATCATTTACCGTATAATTTAAAAACTATATTATTGTTAAAAACAAAGCACAGTAGGACTTAGCAACTACCATTTTCTCCTTTCTTCAAACTGTGACTGTTGCCCACAACAAAGTAAATGTACACACCTATGTGCGCACACACACACATTTACACACACACATGCACACATAACCCAGTTTGGAAATCACTACACAAGCGTGTATGTGGAGTAAAAAATAGTTTTCCCTCATTATTTTATTTTACTCAACTTTCTCTGGCATTATAAGCAATTAGCTTTTCCATGTAAATTTGAGAATCGTTTTGTCAAGTTTCATCTGTCCCACACAAAGTTCTGTTAGGATTTGTTTAGAATCACGTAAGTCGAATACATTAATTTGGAAAGAATTAGTGATATGGCTTCAGTATCCCTCCAAATCTCATGCTGAAATGTGACCTCTGATGTTGAAGGTGGAGCCTGACGGGAGGTGCTGGGTCATCAGGGCGGATTCCTGATGGATGGCTTGGTGGTCTCCCCGCCGTGACGAGTGAGTTCTCGCTCTCTGTGTTCACAGGAGAGCCGGTTGTTTAAAGGAGCCTGGCACCTGCTCCTTGCTCTCTTGCTTCCCCTCTCACCATATGACACACCTGCTCCCCCTCCTCCTTCTGCCTTGAGTAAAAGCTTCCTGAGGCTTCATCAGAAGCTGAGCAGATGCTGGCGCCATGTTTGCAGAGCCTGCGGAATCATGGGCTAAACAAACCTCTTTTCTTTGTACGTTACCCAGTCTCAGGTGTTCCTCCATAGCAACATGGACTAAGAACATCAAAATGGACTGAGACAATTAACATCTTTGAATTTTTTTTAATCCAGAAACACAGGTTTGCATTTTTCCCCAAAAAACTTTAAATTTTCTCTATATACTTTCTTTGAGACCCTTTTTTAAAATCCAGATTTCTTGCATATACATTTTTGTACCAAAGAGTCACCTTTTTGGATGAAGAGCTGTATGGCTTTTGACTAATATATACAGTTCTGTAACCACCAACACAATCGCGATATTTCTTCATACTCATTCTAAGTCTATGTACACCTATTCACACCACTACAAAAAGTGTCGTCACGCCACCTGTAGTCAATTCTTCTCTTCACCACTGTCCCTGGCTTTTTGTTTGCTCTCAGAATGTTCTATAAATGGACTCATACAATGTGCAACCTTTTGTGTCACCAAAAATAATGATTATAAGATTCACGAGGATCATTCAAATGTATTCATTGAGTGACATTCCATTATATGGATACAACACAATTTTTCCATTCCCCTATTGATGGGCATTTCTGTTGTTTCCATTTTCCATTTTGATCGGTCAAATAAAGCTTCTACGGACGTGTGTAAATATTTTTGTGTGGACATATGTCTTCATTTTAATGGCAAATGTTAGGTATGCATTGAATATGCTGGGTAAATATATTCAATAAAATATTGTGAGTTCAATACACTGGACATATAAGTGTCATTTTGTAAGAAACTGTTTTCCAAAGAGATTGTTTTATACCCCACCAGCAACAAATAAGGGTTCCGGTTACTCCCCTTTCTCTCCTACGTTTGATATTTTCAATCAAACATTGTGGAAACATATTCATAACATAACATTGATCATCTTAACCATTTTTAAGTGCACAATTGAGTAGTATTAAGCATGTTCATATGGTTGTGCAGCCATCACCACCAATCACCTCGAGAACTCTTGACTTCTCAAAACTGAAACTCTGTACCTATTAAACAATGACTCTCTATTCCCACCTTCCCCAGTCCCAGCAATTACCATTTTACATTCTGTTGCTATGATTTTGACTATTCTGCCTTATGTAGTGAAATTATACAGTATTTTCCTTTTTGTGACTGGTTTATTTCACTTAGTATAACTCCCTCCAAGTTCATCCATGTTGTAGCATGTGTCAGATGTCCTTCTATAAAAGGCTGAATAATAAGTCATTGTATGTATAAACCACATTTTGCTTATCCATTCATTCATCAATGACTTTGGGTTGCTGTCATGTTTTAGCTATTGTGAATAATGCTGCTCGAAACATGGGTGTACAAAAATATCTCTTTAAGACCCTGCTTTCAAGTCTTTTGGGTTATATACTCAGAAACGGAATCGTTGAATCTGAATAGGGTAATTCTGTATTTAGTCTTTTGAAGAATTACCATACTGTTTTCCACTTGGCTAAACCATTTTACATTCCCAAGAACAGTGCACAAGAATTGCATTTTCTCCACATCTTCGCCAACACTTATTTTCTGTTTAGTTAATAGTATCCCTCCTAACAGGTGTGAGTTGCTATCTTACTATAGTTTGATTTGCCTTTCTCTAGTGGTTAGTGATATTGAGCATATTTTCAGGTACTTATTGGCCATTAGTATATCTTCATTGGAGAAATGTCTTTTCATTCCTTTGCTTATTTTTGAATTAGGTTGGTTTTTGGTGTTGCGTTTGAGAAGTTCTCTATGCAGTAGGGATACTAATCTTTTATCAGATATATAATTTGCAAGTATTTTCTCCCATTCTGTGGATTGTCTTTTGAGCGGGGAAAACCTCAACTTGTTTCTTCCTCTGCTCTCCCCTCTACATCAATCAACACAGAAGACTTCTGTGATCAAATGTGTGGAGGTTTTTCCCCACATACCAAGCAAGCAATCAGTTCTGCAGCAGACACAGCCGGGTGTTCTCTAATTCAATTCCAATGCCGTTGACCTGGAGACAGTATCGGATCCCACAGGCTCAGTCCCACAAGACCATCTCCTCTTCAGATACGAGTTGTTAAGTCCGGACCTCTGAAACTTCTGACTGATGGCATTCAAGTTAAGGCTCTCATGACGTCCTCTTTGGGGTTAATCAGTTTTCTAGAGTAGCTCACAGAATTCGGGGAAACACTTAACCTATGTTTGTAAAAGATACTGCAAAATGTGCAGATGAAAAGATGAGTAGGGGGAGATGTAGGGGAAGAGGTGCAGAGATTCTATGCCTTCCCTGGTCTTGCCACCTTCCAAAAACCTCCAGGTGTTCCACTATCTGGAAGCTTCCTGATCCCTGCCCTTTTGGGTTTCTATGGAGGCGTCATTACATAGGCATTCATTCAACCACTGACCATTGGCCATTGTGACCACCTCTCCCCTCTCTGGAGAATGAGGGTGGGGCTGAAAGTCCTAACCCTGTCCTAATCCTGCCTTTGGTTTTTCCAGTGACCAGCACCCTTCCTGAAGCTTCCTAGGGACGCCCAGCCACCAGTCAATCATTAGCATGCAAAAAGACATCACTTTTGAGATTCTAAGGATCTTGGAAGTTGCATATCAGGAAACTGCGTCAAAGACCAAATATACATCTTAAAATGTCACATCTCTCTTTACTCTGTTGATAGTGTCTTTTCATGCACAAAATGTTTTAATTTTCATGAAGTCTAATTTGGTACTTTTTGTTGCCTATGCCTGCAATTTTAGTCATTGATTTTTGCCAAGTGATATATCATTGTGGTTTTAATTTGCATTTCTCTGTTGACTAATGATGTTGGGCTTTTTTCTCTGTGCTTATTGGCCACTCATATGTCTTCTTGGGGAAGTAACTGTTCCAATCTTTTGCCGATTTTTTCTATTGGATTGTTTGTCTTCTTATCATTGAAATCTAAGAGCTCTTTACATATTCCGGATACAAGTTCTTTTTTTGTTGTTGTTGTTTAAAATTTTTTTTAGAGACAGGATCTTGCTATGTTGCCCAGCATGGTCTCAAACTCCTGGCCTCAAACCGTCTTCCTGCCTTGGCCTCCTAAAGTGCTGGTATTACAGGTATGAGCCACCATGCCAGACCACAAGTCTTATATTGCATATTGGAAATATTTTCTCCTTGCCTGTGACTTGCCTTTTAAATTATATGTTTTAAATTATAT
This sequence comes from Mandrillus leucophaeus, assembly GCF_000951045.1. Lineage (NCBI taxonomy): Eukaryota > Metazoa > Chordata > Mammalia > Primates > Cercopithecidae > Mandrillus > Mandrillus leucophaeus. Next base: position 2,036,096 of record NW_012105142.1, read on the forward strand.
ATTTTGAAGAGTGAAAGTACTTAATTTTGATGACATCCATTTTATCAATGTTTTCTCTTTTTTTGGTAGAGATGGTGTCTCACTATGTTTCCTGGGCTGGTCTCAAACTCCTGCGCTGCAGCAATCTTTCCACCTTGACCTTCAAAAGTGCTGGGATTATAGGCATGAGACACCACTGCCAGACCCCAATATTTTCTTTTGAATTGTACATTTTGTATCTTAGAATTCTTTGCCTAACTCAAGGTCACAATGGTTTATACTTATCTTTTTTTTTTCTAGAAGTTTTTAAATTTTAGCTCTTACACTTAGCTACATCATCCACTTCAAGTTCTTTTAGGGTTGTGATTTCCCCCCCATATACATATCCAATTGTTTCATTGTCATTTGTTGAGAGATTATTATTTCCCCATAAATCACATTGGTTCCTTTGTCAAGAATAAATTGACCACATATGCATGGGTCTGCTATATCTGGACATTCTTTTCTGTTTTATTGATCTATACAGCTATTCCTTTGCCCCTGCCACACCATAGTATTTACTGTTACTTTGTATTAAGCCTTGAGATCAGGTATTCTTACACTTCCAAACTTGTTTTTTATAAAATTGTTCTGGCTTTTCTAGGGCCTTTGCCTTCACAAGTAAATTTTAGAATCACTTCGTCAATTTACATTAATTTAAAAAGCTTGCTAGAATTTTAATTGGAATTGTTTTAAACCTGTAACTCAACTAGGGGAGAACTAACAGGTTAAAAATAATTAGTCTATGAAGATGGTATATATTTTTGGTAGGTCTTTTTTTAAACAATGTTTTGTAATTTCTGTTTATCAGTCTTACACTTATTTTGTTAAATTTATCTTTATGTATATTTGATATTGTTAGTATAATAGATGATATTAAAAAGCTTTAATTTCCAATTATTTGTTGCTACTGTATATATACAGTTGATATTTTGTTTATTGATATATTCTGTGACATTGTTAAACTCACTTATTACCTCTAGTAGCTTCTTTGTATATTCCTTAGATTTTCTATATAGACAATTATGTTATCTGCAAATAAAGACAATTTTATTTCTTAATTTCTAATATATATGTTAAATAAACCACATTTTAACCAAAATTTTGCAGAAAGTGATTTATTAAAAGCAGAATAAGTTATTAACTTCTTAGGTGAATGTGACCTTGGCTTGGGGATTTGCTGAAAGATAGTGTACTTTCCATTTCTCCCTCTTCCCCTTACATAAAATTTAAGTCTGTGTCTATTAAGAACAGAAGCAGTGGGTCAGCTGAAGAAGCTGGATTTGGGGCATTACCTGGTGAATTCAAACTGCGTACACACATTGAGAGTATTCAGACTAAAATAGATACATATACAGAAAATCTTTTTAAATTATCTGCATACATATTTCATCAGAATTCTGCTTCTGGTATACCTGGCTGAGTAATCTTTCAGGCTGATGCAGCCAACTCTGTCCTGTGCCTTGGCTTTGCTCATAGAATTTCAAAGATGTTTCTGTGGAGGATAGATATTAGGACTATTCTATGGAATATAGCTATTCCATAGAATAGATATTAGGACTTTTTCTGTCACAGAAAACATACCCTGACCAGCATAAAAAGATAGACAAACACGTTTTGTGGGTTACTATGTTACCTACCTAACTGATACATCCGGAGCTGTGAGTTCAGGCATGGCTGGATCCAGGAGCCTGTCTCCCTCTGATTCTTGGCTTTCTTCATGAGTAGCCTCTGCAAGTTGACTTTCAGCAGCTCCAAGCTTGTCTTCCATAAGCTTGACACATCCATGGAAAAGCAGCTTATCTTTTTCATTCGTTTGTAATGGAAGTTATTGACTTGAGTCCCACTGGCCCTGCTGGGATCAATGAGTTCATCCCTGATCCTATAACCTGTGGCTTTGAGCTAGGGAGGTGGGGTTAGCCTTACCCAAAGCACAGGGATAATCCGAGGGGCATTACGAAAGACAAGGAAATAGATGCTGAGCAGACATGAACACCCTGTCCACTAGAGCGTGACAATATTCTATAGTGACCTAGGGTAGGTATAGATCTATACCTCGACATTGTCACTGGATGCACCATTAACCTGCTTTCTTGAATGTCTGACTTAGTTTGCAAAACAGCTTTACAGAAGTTTACAACCTCTCCTCCTCTCTAATTGCTTGAATTCACGAGATAATTTCCCAGATACAGCTTCTTCATCTGACCTACTGCCTTTATTCTCAATAGATGCAGACTTGGTTTTATCGAACAGAAAGAGGAAAGAAGCGGGGAGGACTGCTATTTTTATCAAGTCCCCAAGTCCAGGTTGTAACTGACGTTAGAAGTTGACTGTGCCCCTGCGCAATCAAACAGGACTACTGTGCTCCTCTGAACTCGTATCTTCAGTTTCCTCACCTTTGAGCTTTGTGGTTTTGCTCATATAGTCTCCTTTGGGCAAATACTCTTCCTTCCATTTCTGTCTATTAAATCCCAATCAGCATGCAAGCTCCCATCAAGATCCACCCTTTCTTGAAGCCCCTCTGACTCAACCCTCTCCAATGTGGAATTAAACCATCTCTCTCTAGTGCCCTTGACAGCAGCGTTTTTTGTTTGTTTGCTTTTTCTGGAATTATGGTCTGGAGTTTGTGCATCTTACTAGCCTATAAATGGTGCCTTGTCTTTCTCCATGGTTCTTCCGGGCCTAGCACACTGTTTGGCGACAAACAAGTGCTTCTCTAGTGATTGCGGCATGGAATCCTCTACCCTCTGCTTCTCCCAACATCGCACAGTTCTGCCCCTCGTGGGCCATGCCATGTTGCCAAGTGGGGACAAGGAACAGAGGCTGCCAAGAAACCAGATTGGCTCCCAGGCAGCAGGCCAATGCATGGACAAGAACTAGGCATGGCACAATAGCCAAGGGGTGGAAACAGCCCAGATGTCCACCAGTGGATGAATGGATATGCAAAATGGGGTGTAGACATACAGTGACATACGATTCAGCCTTAAAGAGGAAGGACATTCTGGCAAAAGCATGGATGGCTCTTGAAGATATTAAGTGAAACAAGCCAGATACAAAAGAACAATGTATGATTGTATTCCATTTATGGGATGTATGATTACATTTATGGGATGTCCGTAGAGTAGCCAAAGTCATAGAGACAGAAAGGACAATGGTGGTTACCGTGGGCCAGGTAGAGCCGGAGATGAGGAGTTATTGTTTACTGGTTATGGAGTTTCAATTTGGGAAGATGAAAAAACCCTGGAGATAGATGGTGGTGATGGCTGTGCAACAATGTGAATGTGTTTAATGTACTGAACAGAGCACTTAGACATGGATAACTTGGTAAATTATACACACACACACACACACACACACGTATACACACACACCTATATATATCTACACACACACACACTTAAATATATCTACACACACACACATATACACACACACCTATATATATCTACACACACACACATATATACACATACAACTCTATATATCTACCCACACACATATATACCCACACTGATTCAACCCTCTCCAATCTACACACACACACACACACACATATATATGTCTACACATATATATACACACACATCTATATATCTACACACACACCTATATACACACACACCTATATACACACACACCTATATACACACACCTATATATACCTACACACACACATATATACACACACTGACTCAACCCTCTCCAATCTACACACACACATATATAAACACACCTATATATGTCTACACACACATATATACACACACCTATATATACATACCTATATATATCTACACACTCACACATATACACACACACTTATATATCTACACACACACATATATACACACTCCTATATATATTTATGCCCACACATACACACACACCTATATGTATCTACAAACACACACACATATATATATGCACACACCTATATATATCTACACACACATATATACACACACACCTATATATATCTACACACATATACGCACACTGACTCAACCTTCTCCAATCAACACACACACATATATACACACACACCTATATATGTCTACACACACACATATACACACACACCTATATATATCTACACACACACATATACACACACTGACTCAACCCTCTCCAATCTACACATACACATATATATACAAATTCACCTATACATATCTACACAGACATATATATGCACACCCCTATATATATCTACACACACACATACACACATATTCCTATATAGATACACACACACATACACACACCCCTGTATATATACACACATACACATATACACACACACCCCTATATATATCTACACACACACATATATGTACACACACCTATATATATCTACACACACGTATATAGCTACACACACCTATATACACACATACCTATATATACACACATATATATACACACACACCTATATATATATCTACACACACACATATACACACACCTATATATATCTACACACACACATATATATATCTACTGACTCAACCCTCTCCAATCTACACACACACACATATACACACACACCTATATATATATCTACACACACGCATATATATACACACACCCCTATATATATCTACACACACTCATATATACACACACACTTCCCTATATAGGTCTACACACACACATATATACACATGCACCTATATATACACACACACATATACACACACCTATATATATCTACACACACACATATATACACACACACATCCCTATATAGATCTACACACACACATATACACACACATCCCTAAATAGATCTACACACACACGTTTATACACACACACCCCATATATACACACACATATATACACACACACATCCCTATACAGATCTACACACACACATATACACACACACCCATATATATCTATGCACACATATATACACACACCCCTATATATCTACACACACATATATATTCACACACACCTATACACATCTACACACACATATCTACATACACCCCTATATACATCTACTCACACACATATATACACACACATCCCTTTATAAATCTACACACACACATTTATACACACACCGCTATATAGCTACACACATGCACATACACACACACCATATATGTCTACACACACACATACACACACCCCTATATATCTACATACACACATATATATTCACACACACCTATATATATCTACACACACCCCTATATATACCTACACACACACATACACACACACACATCCCTATGTAGATATACACACACACATTTATACACACACCCCCTATATATCTACACACACACATATATACACACATCCCCTATATATATCTACACACACACATAACTACACACACACCTGTATATATCTACACACACACACACACACACACACTTATATATATATCTGCACACATATATACACACCTATATATATCTACACATACATATATATACCCACACTGACTCAACTGTCTCCAATCTACACACACATATATACACACACCTATATATATGTACACACACATATACACACACACCTACATATCTACACACACACGTATATATACACACACACCTATATAGATCTACAAACACACACATACACACCTATCTATATACACACATATATAAACACACAATATATATATGTACACACACATATACACACAAATCTATATGTATCTACACACACATATACACACACACCTATATATCTAGACACAAACATATACATACACACACCTATATATCCAAACACACACATACACATATATATATCTACACACACACAGATATATACACACACACCTATATATATCTACACACACACATATACACGTACTAACTCAACCCTCTCCAATCTACACACACACATATATATACATGCACCTATATATATCCACACACATGCATATATACATGCACACATCCCTATATAGATCTACACACACACATATATACACACACACCTCTATGTATCTAGACAAACATATATATACACACACACCTATATATATCTACATACATATATATACACACACACCTATATATATCTACACACACACATACACACACACTTATGCATATCTACACACACACATATATACACATATACCCCTATATATCTACACACACTCATATACACACACATCCCTAAATAGATCTACACCCACACACCCCCAAATATATACACACACACACATACACACACACACCCATATATACACACACACATATATACACACACATCCCTATATAGATCTACACACACACATACACACACACCTATATATCTACACACATATATACACACACACCTATATATATCTACACACACACATACACACACACCTATGTATATCTACACACACATATATACACACACTGACTCAACCGTCTCCAGTTTACACACACACATGTATATATACAGACACCTTTATATATCTACACACATATATACACACACACCTATGTATATCTACACACACACATATATATACACACTGACTCAACCATCTCCAATCTACACACACACACACACACACACACACCTATATATATCTACACACACACTTATATATCTACACACACATATACACATACATACCTATATAGATCTACACACATATACACACACACCTATATACACACACACATATCTACACACACACATATACACACACACGTATATATATACACACACACACATATCTCCACACACACATATCTACACACACACCTGTATATATCTACACACACATCTACACACACACCTGTATATATCTACACACACATATATACACACACACCTATATGTATCTACACACACATATGCTCACACACACCTATATATCTACACACACACATATACACACACCTATATATCTACACACACACCTGTATATCAACACACACACACACATACACGCACACACCTGTATATCTACACACACACATCTCTACACGCACACCTATATATATCTACACACACACACCTATATATATCTACACACGCACACATATATATATGCACAGACATATATATGTGTGTACATATATCCACAATAAAATAAAAAAGAACCAGGCAATTTGTCTTTTGAGGGAGACTGCAGAGTGGCTGGTGTCAAGTCCTGCTGTTTGTCTCTTACTGTTTTGTGTGTACCTAGACAGACAAAACCTTAGCAAGCTTCAAGTTCCTCTTCTTTTTTAAAAAATTGTATATACTTAAGGTGATGTCTGATATATGCTTGATTAGTGAGACAGTTACTACAGTGAAGCCAATTAATATACGTATCATCTCTCATGGTTACCTTTTTTTGTGGTAAGAGCACCTAAAATCTACTGTCTTAGAAGTTTTCTGTACAATAGAGTGTTGTTAACTATAGCCTTCATGCTGTACTTAGATCTCTAGATTTATTGATGGTACATCACTGCAGCTTTATATGCTTTGACTTACATCTCCCCATCTCTGGTTCCATGCGTTCAACATTTTTTGCTTGTTTTTCTGTTTTTTAGTTTTCACATACAAGAAAAATCGTACAACCTTTGTGTTTCTGTGTCTAGCTTGCTTCACTTAGCATAATGTTCTCTAGTTACATCTATGTTCTTGCAAATGGCAGGATTTCCTTCTTTTAAACAGCTGCATAATATTCCATTGTGTGTGTGCATACATATTCTGTATGTATGTATATATTGCGATTTCTTTATCCAGTCATGCATTGATGGACATTTAGGTTGTTTTCATATCTTGGCTATTGTGAATAATGTAGATATACAGATCTTAAATGTTCTTACCACAAATAAAAAAATTAAAGTAGGAAAATAGTAACTATGTGAGGTGATAGATACATTATTTATCTTGATTGTGGTGGTGATTTCACATTGTATATTTATATTAACGTCGGAGATACATCTTAAATATACAGAATTTCTATTTGTCCACTAAACCTCAAAAAAGCTGAAAAAGATTACAGGGATGGTGCACACCGCACCCTTTGAGCATTGGCTAGTCACAATCAGCACTCAGGCAGTGATGGCTCTGATTCTGTTAACTGCGATCTTTATTTCTCTGCCCATCAGAGAGGGCTACTTCTCCACACCTGTGCACATGAGGGCTGGCTGCAGCCACCAGGCAGCCTCCCCTGACTGTGGGCACTCACTTTCTCTCAACTCCTGGGGCTGAAATGTGTCCAGGGAAACCATCAGATCACAAAGTGTTGCATTCGTCCTCAATTCCACCAATGACGTCGGTGAAGTGACAACTTCTGTCAGAGATGAGCACGGAAGTCTCTTTCTGAGAAAATTTAAAGAGGACTAGAAATCTCTACAGTCTTAGACAAAATATGGTTCCTAATTTGAAAGTTTCCTAATTTAAAAGCCCTGGCAAAGTGTTTGCCTATTTAATACGTAAAGAGTCAAGGCTTTTAAATCAAAAACTGTACACAAACCTCTATGGCATCTTAGAAGAATATGCAAAACACTATTTTTAAAAGAATCTCAGATGTAATGACAGTTTTACTGTTACTGATGTTATTGATAATTTTATGATTAATTGGACTAATGATTTTAATATTTTAAACACCAACAAAATCAATGTGATCACCAATGCTCTATAATTATTATAATTACATAAGATGATAATTATATTCTTAACAGACATGCAGAAGTTCCTTTTTTAACCTGGTAGCAACAATCAGTTTTCTTTTTTTTTGAGACAGAGTATCACTTTGCTGCCAAGCTGGAGTGGCATGATCTCAGCTCACTGCAACCTCCACCTCCCGTGTTCAAGCAATTCTCCTGCTTCAGCCTCCCGAGTAGCTGGGACTACAGACATGCACCATCACACCCAGCTAATTTTTGTAATTTTAGTAGAGACGGGGTATCACCATGTTGGCCAGGATGGTCTCAATCTCTTGACCTTGTGATCCACACACCTTGGCCTCCCAAAGTGCTGGGTAAAAATCACAAATATAAGCATCCAGAAAAAGTTTTTCTTTTCTCTTTTCCTTCCTTCCTTCCTTCCTTCCTTCCTTCCTTCCTTCCTTCCTTCCTTCCTTCCTTCC
>NW_012105142.1:2045460-2048051 GCF_000951045.1 Mandrillus leucophaeus
TTCCTTCCTTCCTTTCTTCCCTCCTTCCCTCCTTCCCTCCTTCCCTCTTTCTCTCTTTCTTTCTTTTCTTTCGACACAGATTCTCATTCTGTTACCCAGGCTGGAGTACAGTGGCATGGTCTCAGCTCACTGCAACCTCCACCTCCTGGGTTCAAGCGATGCTCTTGCCTCAGCCTCTCAAGTAGTTGGGGTTACAGGTATGCGCCACTATGCCCAGCTAATTTTTGTATTTTTTAGTAGAAACAGGGTTTCACCATGTTTGCCAAGGTGGTCTCGAACTCCTGACCTCAGGTCATCCGACTCCCTCAGTCTCCGAAAGTGCTGGGATTACAGTCATGAACCACCGCGCCTGGCCCAGAAAAAGTGTTAAGATTGGTGTAGAATGTAGTTGGAGAAAATGGAGAAGAATAATGATAAAGATTAAAAAAACCTTTCAACTGAAGACAGCTGTAAATATAGCCACAGCCAAATGAGGGGACTGAATGTCTAAATTCTCTTCAAGTTAGATTGAGGTTCAATGTAATCTTAATTGAAGTTTGGGAAGGATTTTTTTTGGGGGGTGTGGGCAAGGAACAAAATATTTCTAAATTATACCTAGGAGAAATTAGATGGACAAGCATCAGTTAATAAAATCAAACCAAAAATTAATTGGAGCAAGGAGAATTTGTTTTGCCAAATAAAATGTATTATGAAGCAAAAATCCTTAAATTAATTAGATACTAATACTAAAAGAAGTATACAAATCTAAAATGCAGACCAGAGAGCTCCAAAACAATTTCTTTAGAAGGGATTGATATTTAAGGAGTATTTTCAAAATGGCACTGAATTTGATGGAAAACTACCTAGGTTAAAGAAGCAGATTTTATATTTGCATCATACCCCAAAATGAGATAAAACAGATTAAAATGTTAAATGTCAAATACAAATTGAAACACAACAAACTAGAAAACATCAGTGCATATCGAAATGATCTCTTGGCTAGCAGAGGACTAAGCTTAACATTGTGAAAAAAATTACAGTGGACCAATGGATTTGACTATATAAGATGTAAATATCTATCAATAAAATCAAAAGGTGAACTCATAGCCAGGAACATTTTTCCTACACATGTAACTAAGGATTTTTAACCTACAAACATATAGAATTCACATACTTAAAAAATCAAGATCCTCAAAGGAAAAAAAAGGATAACAATTACAACAATATTATGATACCCTTTCAAACCATCAATGGCATACATTTTTAAGAATTGCAATTCCCAGTGCCATCAAAGGAGACTGAGTGTGGAGTCTGGGGAAGAATAAATAGCCAATTAAGAAGCAATTTCACAATGTGCATCAACAGCTTTTAAATGCTTGTATTTTTGATTTAATGACTTTACTTTTACAAATAAAACTATTTTCAAAATGTACTAAATTGCATTATAGAAATAACACAAAATGTGGGCAAGATTTATCCACAGAGGTTCCCACAACATCGTTCATAAAACCCTAGAGACAGCAAGAAATTTCTAAGTGTCCAACAACAGCTGGAGAATGGTGAATCGATGCCCTCCCACTTCGGAATATTTTGCAGACATCAAACATGTTTACGATGAGGCTTGACAGATGTGGGAAATTGTGTGTGACACAATGTGAGACAGAATGAGAAAAATATTTACAATGCCTGACAGATAAAGAGTTAATATGCATCATATGCAAAGAGTATCTACAAATCGAAAGAAGAAAAAGACATGTCACCCAATTTCAAACCTTGCAAAAACTATCAATAGGCAATTCACAAGAAAAGAAAATCCAAATGGGTCAATAAACTTTTAAGAACATACTCAACCTTTGCGAATGGGAAAGTAAAAATTACAGTAAAACTGAAATACCATGTTTTACCATCAAGTTGACAAAAATATACGAATGATAATATTAAATGCTGACAAAGGTGCCAGGATATAGGTGCTTCATATATTGCCAGAAGGAAGGAAGCAAGACTCCTTGCTTCAGTCTTTTGGGAATGTAATCTTAGAGTATCTACTAAAATAAAAGTATGTGTGTCCTTTGACCCAGCAATTCTGCTTCATGGCTGTAACTTATGGAAATAAAAGCATTATTTTTAAAGGAAGGAGGGAGAAGAAATCTTCTGAATGTTCATAAGTACAAGTATGATTGAATACATTGAGCGTATCAGGACTTAAGAATAATATGGAGAGAGAGAGAGAGAGAGAGAAAGTGCTTTGTACTTGTTTTGCCCAAAGAGATGATAATTCACTAAGAGAGGAAAAAAGTTACAGAGAAATGAAAACGTGTAATATATATGTATGAGAGTGAAGGCCTATTTTTGTTGTATCTTTTATTTTCTTTGAAACTTTTTTGTTTCTTTTGTTTTTCTATTTAACTTTTGTTAAATATTTCTCCCTTCTTTCCTTCCTCCCTCCCTCCTGTCCTTCATTATGTTTTCCTGTCTGCCTTCCATTTTTTCTTCTTATCTTCTTCCTTTTCTCCCTTCTTCCATCTCTCCTGACTTTTTATCTTCCTTCTTTTCCTTCTTTCCTTCTTTCCTTCTTTCCTTCCTTCCTCCCTCCCTCCCTCCCTCCCTCCCTC
>NW_012105142.1:2048101-2068101 GCF_000951045.1 Mandrillus leucophaeus
TTCCTTCCTTCCTTCTTTCCTTCCTTCTTTCCTTCTCTCTCCAACATCCATTATGCTCATATATCCCTTATGGACAAAAATACGATACTAGAAGGGGATAGTACATGCTGATAACACTGTTTTTCAATGCTGGTTGTAGAAAACTCAGGCTGACTTTATTATTTTGGAAGACGGATTTAATAAAAAAGAGATTCTGGGACAAGATTGTGTTCTGAATTCTGTTTTTTTTTTTTTAAATTTTTTAATTTTTTTTGTTTTTTAGTACAGGTAAAAGAAGATCAGATATAAAAGCACCAAAAGTTTAAGAGTTTTCTGTTGATGAGCAGAGAGGTATAGTGATTTGCTTCTTTATACCATTCTGTGCTTGTCAAATTTGAGTTAAAAAGCATTAATTCCAATTTTTTTCTAAAAGTGTACTTATGAAGTCATTGTTTGCATCCGCTTCCCTTCAAGGGTTTTACCTTTCTGGAGGTGTCTCCAGGGATGGAATGCCACACCAAGTTCCCCATGCAGCTCAGAGGACACTGCCATCCCTCCACCTGTGACGTGTGTGGCTTCTGGGACCTGAGCCACGCCCAGGGAGGAAGGGCACTGGCCCTGTTTCACAGCAGAGCAGGCAAGAGTGCCAGGTTGCAGAGGGCACAAGACAGTGGCTTGTCTACCTGAAGAGGCCTGTGTGGGTGTCATTAACCTCAGACCACCCAGGCAATCACTGTGTGGTGTCACGGGTTCATCTGTCCACCGTAGCAGGTGGCCGCACAGCTTTTGGTCATAGGAAGGAGAAAGGGCTCTTTCCCCAGGCAGGAAAAGCAGTCAGTCAATGTGGCATGGAGCTGCAGGAAGGGCCGCCTGGGAGAACCTCTGATGCTGTGTGGGTTTGAGCTGGAGCCTGCGAGGCCTGAGCGCTGGGCCAGCGGCTTCTGGAGAAATTCCGCTTTGGGGCCCTTCTGTGCTGGGCTTGGATGAATAACTCTTCCATCCTGGCAATAAAGTGGGGAAGGAGACAGTAAATAAGCAACGGGCAAAATTAAAACCAGTAATGAGCCGTATGAATATTGTGGTGTGATAATGCTGGAGACACATTTATTTGGGAGCATTGCATGTTCTGGGAAAACATAATGGCATTGTGGCTACGCGGCCTCATTTTCCTCTGCCGAGTTTCCGCTTATTAGCCCTGGAGGCTGGCAGCACCCGCACCTGTGCCCAGATGCTTTTAAAACCTTGGCAGGGAGAGGCAGACCCATTACAGAGGGAGGACAGAGCTCCAAGGGCGGTCTCCTCAGCGGGGAGGGGCTGTGATGGCCCAGGAGGGCCCGTCTATCCACCCTGGCCTACTAGAGATGGAGAGCAGCCAAGGCCAAGTCGCTCAGGAAGGATGCCAGTGTCAAGGGTGTTGCCCCACTCACGCAGGGGGACCCTTGTCCTGAAACCTCCTCCAACCCTGCACATGTGGGTGCCTAATGAGTCCATGCTGAGGAATGGGCTGGAACTTGCTTGAATCTGCTGCATCCATCTCTGGGCTTTGGCTTGGGTCAGAGCTTTGACTTGCAATTGCTTCTTCAATAAGGCTCTAGAAAATGCCTTTCAGGTCCCAATGTCCCCAGGCAGGACAAGAAGAAGAGTGCAAAGCTGTCATAGGGTGGACCTGAAGCCTAAGCTGAAGCGATCTTGAAGGAAACCCGGTAAGGATGAGAAACTTTTAGAGGTTTTGGACTCTCAGGAACTGGCTTTAGGAGAAGGAGTCCTTATAGCCCACCTATCCTTCAGGAAGAAGTTTCAGGTAGTCAGAGAGCAAAGTTACATGGAAATGTGTCCTGTACCCCAAAAGAAGGACTCTAGACCTCCTCAGCTATATTATGAAGACGGAAGTGCGCTCAGGACACAGCACTCAGAGGCTGGCAGAGTAGTTTACTAAAATAGAGAACTGCATTCCCCTGTGGCTGATGCCTGTAATCCCAGCACTTTCAGAGGCCACAGCAAGTGGATCACCTGAGGTCAGGAGTTCAAGACCGGCCTGGCTAACATGGTGAAAACCCGTCTCTACTAAAAATACAAAAAGTAGCTGGGCATGGGGGTGTGCTCCTGTAATCTCAGTTACTCAGGAGGCTGGGGCAGGAAAATCACTTGAACCCCAGAGTCAGAGGTTGCAGTGTGTCGAGATCAAGCCACTGCATTCCGGCTCGGGTGACAGAGTGACTCCATCTCAAAAAACAGCAACAACAACAACAACAACAACAACAACAACAACAAAACCGAATTGCATTCTCATATTGGCTTCTCCACTCTACTGTGTGGCGTAAAGATTCTGTCCCTGGTGCTGGATTCAAGGGCTCTCTGCATGTTTTTTTGTAGCTTTGCTATTGTGGACAAGCAGACAGGGCACTTTCATGCCCATTAATTGTTTCTGAAGATACTACAAGAAAATAATCTCCTGCTGGAAATTTCCAGTCAGATCGTTTTGAAACTGGGTCATGGGATTTGAGCCTGATCAACTTGTAGAAATACTATACAGTTTGTCATGTTTCTTCAATGCATGGGTATTTATGATTGAAAATATACATGGTTATCAGAAAAGGGAGTAATTTAAATAGTACAATGGGTTCATATTTTGCATATATGCTCTTAATCTATCCTGTCCGTGTTGTGCAAGTGAAGTCTTGTAGGGTGGACTGACTACACAAAACCATTTCTGCTGCACTTTGGGTGATTTTCAGCAGCAGTCCTGTCTCAGCAGAATTTGCTTTTGTTTTTGCTTTTGTTTTGAGACAGGGTCTTGCTCTGTCGCCCAGGCTGGAATGCAGTGGTGTGATATGGGTTCACTGCAACATCCGCCTCCCAAGCTCAAGCAATCCTCCTACCTCAGCCTTCCAAGTAGCTAGGACTAGGAGTATGCCACCATGCCTGGCCCAATTTTTCGTACTTTTGGTAGAGATGGGGTCTCGCCATGTTGCTCAGGCTGGTCTTGAACTCCTGGACTCAAGCAATCAGGCTGCATCAGCCTCCCAAAGTGTTGGGATTATAAGCGTGAGCCACTGCGCCCAGGCTCAGCAGGATTTTGACCATGCACTGAATCCAGAGCCTCACTCTATGTGTGATGGAATTCCATTGTACCTAGGAAGAGCCAGAACTCCTCTGAGCCATTGTTTCCATGGAAAAATGGGAGAAAAATAATCCCAAGACTGGAGGGTGCTGTGCAGGATCATTACAGAGGGAGGACAGAGCTCCAAGGGCGGTCTCCTCAGTGGGTGAATTCCAGGATGAATTCCACTTTGTCTTCGTAGTCTATGGACTCCACTCTGTGCCCTCTGACAACCTCCCCAACTCTACATCAAATTATCGGCAGTTGAGGATCATGCTGTTGTTTTTGCAGCCCCAGTTGACGCAGCCCAGAGCGTAGCTGAGCATACAGCAGCTGTCTGTAAACAGCCAATATCTCTGCCTGAGCCACACCCTTCCCAGAGGTCCAGTTCCTTAAAGTAACTTCTGGCTGAGCAATGTGTGTGTGCTTGGGTATCTCTGTGCACTTGCAAATGATCTCAGTGTGTTGGCATCCACCCATTTTCCCCACAGGGCCAGAGTGGTGGACAGGTCTGCGGATGCCTCCAGGACAGTGGCCCATAGTGGGGACACTTCACATGTACTGCAGGTAGCATCCTGTGAGTCTGGGTCATGGGAGAGAATATCTGATCTGTTGGCTGGAAGCGGAACTGATCGTGGACATCAAGAGGGAATTGGCTCTTTTAAGACAAATGCTTCCAGATGCTAGGATTGCTGGGTCTGCATTGCTCCCCAGATGGGGCTGGGTAGGAGCCAGAAAAGTAACAGTGGTTGATAAACTCAGAAAGGTGGTTCATTATGAAGTAGCTAGCTTTCACAGATTCTGGAAGGTCAGGTTTACCCGGGGATGGTTTAACAGCACAGGAAGTGTGCCAGGACCTCAGAGAACTGGGGAAGTTCACCCTCTCTCCAGTGTCAGTTGGTCCAGTTTGGGGAAGTCTGGTGTTCTTACTGCCAGCAGGAACTTGCTCCCAGATATAGCCCAGCCCTGTGGCATTTGCAAAGCTCTGACAGAATCATGTTTTCCATGGAGATTACAATTGACGACCTGTTTCCCAGTGGCTGGGAAGCGTTTGTGAGTAGGCATTGTGTTGACACATCTGTTTCCAGATCCAGCTGGGACCATTTGAGACAAATGAAAAGCAGCGAAACTGCATAGAATTCAACCTCTGGGAACCTAAAGAAGACTTTTTGCTTAGAGGATGATTTGGGATGTTTAAATATTTTAAGGATTCAGGCAGATGATCTCGTATTCCGGGGTGCCCTTCCCACGTCACTGTGTTAGAAGGATCAGGGCTATAAACCAATGCCAGTCACAAGTGAGCCTGTGTACCCTGAGTGGAACCCAAGAGATGTCTATTCTAGAGTGATGACTCATTCAGGCTGCCCTCTTCTCTCACATGGATGATCGAAGTAGTCTCCTAAATGGTTTCCTGGCTTCCTACTCATCCCCACAGAGTTCCTTGTCCACACAGCAGCCAGAGTGGTGTTGCAGTGGGGAAATTAGATGACATCAGTGCCCCTGCTTGATACTTTTCCATTGAGATCACTCCAAATTCCTTACCACCTGTAAGATCTAAGTGAAGTCCTGCCCACTTTTCTGACCTTATCTACTGCCCCCTGCAGCCACACTGGACTCCTTGTTCCTCCAACAGGCCTAAGGGCTTGGACAGACAAGCAGATGGGTAGACAGACAAATGAACGGATGGATGGGTGGATGGATAAATGGATAAATGCATTGGCAGGTGGGCTTGTGCAACCCAGAAGGAGTTCAAGTTTTCCAGGTGGAGGTCATTGCAACAGGATTTCTTGAGGGTCAACTAAATTGGGCAAAGATCAGGCCAGAACCATTTTCTCATTCATGCTTCTCTAGGTCAGAAAATTCTTATTATTTCCTCAAATGTAGCCCATACAAAAGACTAGCTGTTAGAAATCATGAGACATTTTCCCAGGATCTCCTTTCTCTCCTTTTGTTCCGTCAACAAGTTCACTAAAAATGAATTCTGGTTGAGCAAACTTTGATAATAAAATTTCTCTTTCCAATGTAATGTTGTAATAGTGACCACCATTTTTTTAACCAAATCATCTGTTGCTGACTAGAACATTAATTTAAATAAAATGTTTTGTGCTCCAACTAAAAAATGGACTTCCATGAGAATGAGTTCTTCATAAAAATGGTGTATTTCATGACGAGATGCCACTGGGGGTTAAATAAAATCTAAATGTGTTTGTAAATTATTTACTTTAGCAAATACCAATCAAGACAGAGAACAATACACATAACAATACTAATTTTGTGGAAAATATTTTGTAAAAATTATATTTATTTTTCTTTAATAATAAATGTAAAAATAAACTCTCTCAGGCATGTGTAGAAATGCATAAAAGAGACCATAATAATCAATTGTCAATCCACCATTCTGAGATGTCTATTCTAGCTGAATTTCTTTTCTGTGTTTTTTTTTTTGTCTACATATATGTACACATATCTGTATGTTTTACATGGTTTTAATTATCCTCTACATACATATTTCCTTGCTTTTTTTCATGTGAAATTTCATCCTATGTGTTTTTACAGGTCATTTAAAAACTCTGGGCACACATCCACAATATTTCATTGTGTAGACTAGCATTGTCTAACAGAAACATAATGAGAGCCACATATGGAATTTTTAATTTTCTGGGAGATGCAATAAATAAGTAAAAAAAAATCAGGTGACATGATTTGTGAAAATTAATGTGAACTCACATATTTTATTTGCTCCCATAAATATAAAAATATTTGCCATTTCAACATATAGTTATTATAAAAATTATTTAGATATTTCACACTTTTTCAACTAAGTCTTTGAAATCCATGTGTATTTTGTGTCTCAGTTCAGATCAGCCACACTCCAGGCATTCCGTAGCCACCTGTAGTCAGTGACTACCATATTTAATAGCAAGCTCTAGTCTATTGAAAAATCACACTATGGCAGCCTATGCACAGTGGAAGCGATTTTGCACTAATTCCCATATTCCCACTTAAAAGTCTATCTTCCAAGAATAAAAGCAGCCTGAAATTAGAGTTCCAGTTATCTTCTATCAGGTCTCAAGGTGATTAATTCAGTTTGATAGTTACAAGATACAGCCTCAATTCCTCAAAATGCTAAATGAAGTGGAAAGATGTTGAAAACAATGTTTTTCAAATTATGCATTTGATACCATTTTGCCTCTTTTCAAAGATGATTTCCTGGGCTCTAATAGAAGCTGATGTCTCCTAGTATATTAAGATCATATTCAATACAAGGCAAATGAATTAAATTAAGTTGGATGGTATTGATTGCTATCAGTCCTGCTTCAGCTCTGTCTGGGTCCATCTGCTCTCTTCATTGGAGTCCTGGGTCTGCATGGAAGCTCGCTGGTATTTGTGGGCCCTCCGGCCTCCCCTCTTCCTGTGGGAATAAAGTATTTATTGTCTGGTACACTTGTTACACCTGGAAGCCCAACTGGCACTATCCTTTTGCAGACTCAGTTTTAAACCTTACACCTGGGCCCAAGGAATTTGAGGGAATCCAATGGATACAACTGGTCCCCAAGTGATGTCTTGCTTTAACAAGCACCTTGAGAGTGTTCATGAACAAGACCTCATGAAGGAGGGAGGAAGGGGGAGAGGGAGGGCCATCCCCATTGCCAAGGACCCTCCTCCCTGGTTGTGGGGTCCAGCCCAGGAGCCCACAGGGCCAGGAAAGGCACCACAGAGCCCACTTGAGCTAATAAAGGCCTGGTAGCTTAAGTCCAACATGGGTGCATTCAAAATGCTTTCTGGATGTCTCCCGTGTGCCAAGAGCTGGGTCTTGGGGGCACAAGAATGACTCAGATGCTGTAACTGTCTCCCTCCCATGGAGGGAGATGGACAAGCTGACCCTAAACTGCAACATATCTCTGTGATAAGAGAAAAGCCTGGAATGTTATGGGCAGAGTATAAGTCAGTCACGTCACTCAGCCCCTACCCTAGGGAAGCCCTCTGGGACAGCTTCCTGGAGGACAGGACTGGCCAGCTGTGTGACCATAGGCAGCCTCCTCCTCTTCCCTGTGGTTTGTGAAACGAGCAAAATAAAAGTACCTGCCTTATTGGACTGTTACGGGGAGAAAACAGTATAATCCTTGTAAAATACCTAGCATGCAATCAGTCACTAAATACTGGCTCCTATTACTGTTATTGCTGTTGTTTTATTGAAAGGTGCGGAGCTAGGCAGGGTGGACATGGAGCATAGACTGAGGGTGATGGGGAGACGGTGTTTGGCACAGGGGAGGGATACAAGCAGATTTGCAGTTTTAGACAATTGCTCTGGTGTTATGGCTACAGAACTACCTTGCAGGAGGGGCTTTGAGCTGTCACCCAGCTGGAAGTGGCACTGGGGGCACTCGGCTTAGAGCTGTATTTGCATAACAAGGGCATTGCTTTTATTAGACTGTGAGTTATGATCAATACAACCCAGCATGTTAAAAGATATGTTCATTCTCATTTAACACCTTATGTGTTCCTTCTTTTTGTGGTCATCATCATCATCACCATCATCCTAGGTAGGGTGTGTCTTGGAAAGATCAGGGTGTGAGGTAGTTGGGTTCTCCTACTGTTCTGCCCATTGGAAGGTGGAGGGAGTGTTGGCGTGTGGGGTGAGCAGCAAGGGAGCTAGAAGCAAGGCTCCAGTTCTGATACCAAGTGGCCTCGACTCCTGCCCTCCCGAGGTCCAGGCAGCCCTTCTCCAATAGTGGCTCCATATTTACACAGCCTCCTCCTTTTCCTTTATCTCAGTCATCAAAAGTTTAAGGAGATTTAAAAACCACTGGGGTGTTATGCATAAAATACAACCTAAGGTCACTGATGGAATTCATGCGCAGGTTCCTCCGAGGCAGGGCCGGAGCCCACCCCTCCAGGGTGTCTGGGCTGTCACTCTCCCCATCCGTCTTCCTGATTGTAAAAATTAAACACATGCACAGGAGGGCTTGGGAGGCAGAGTTATAGGGGATATAAAGTGCCTGACAGCATATAAACTTGGCCATCCTGCAGTGGAGCACCCAATCACAGGGGTGCTGAGGCGGGCGGGAGGGTCCCGGAATCCAGGTAGCAACAGGCAAACTACAGAGGGG
The DNA here is from genome assembly GCF_000951045.1 of Mandrillus leucophaeus. Classification (NCBI taxonomy): domain Eukaryota; kingdom Metazoa; phylum Chordata; class Mammalia; order Primates; family Cercopithecidae; genus Mandrillus; species Mandrillus leucophaeus. The sequence goes on from NW_012105142.1 coordinate 2,056,292, forward strand.
AGAGGAAGCAGACGGTTTCTGGCTGGGGCGGGGCGGGGCGGGGCGGGGCGGGGCTGCCACTGACCTCAGTGCTTCTGGGAGTTGGGCTGAGCCTCTGAGGCCTCCTCAGCCCTCCCTCCAGCCACGGTGAAATGCTGCCTTTTGCAGGGATTCCAAGAAGGGAGCAGATGGTCACAGCTGCGGGAGCAGATCCTAAAGCAGATGAAGGGGGATGAGGATGAGGCAGGAGAAATGGGCACGCTCAGATTCCCCCTTGTATAAGGGCCAGTGGCATCCCTGCCATTGCTTTGCTAAACATAGCCCCTGTAGGTTTCAGATGAGATGAGGGGAAATTGCTAACCTGGTGCTGGTGAAATCTAGAGCTGTAGATACGCTCAGATGGGTAGCCATGATTGTGGCTATGGAGCCGGAAGTCTGAGCTCTACATAAAGAACGTGGTGACCACTGCAGCCCCTTTGCACAGTGGGATCTGAGGTCCCTGGGGCTTGAGGGATGCCCAGAGGGTCAGGGTCATCTGATGGGAGACCCACGCCTGCTGTGCTTGGGGGTCTGGCCTTGTGCAAGGGCTTGAAGCACTGTGTTCTGTGTGCTGGATCCTCGCTGTTTTGAGACACTCGCCCCGGGGTTCTTACGGCCAAGACACCTGGAGAGCGTGAGGGACAGAATCCCTTAGTGCCTCTGTGGCCCGAGGCGGTGAGTGAGGGAGGGTGTGCACCCATGTGACAGAAAGAGAGACCGACAGGCACCGTGAGAGAGACAGAGAGAAACAGAGAGACAAAGAAACAGAGAAACAGAGACAGAAAGAGGGACAGACACAGAGAGACAGACACAGTGAAACAGAGAAACAAAGAAACAGAGATAGAGAGACAGAGACAGACAGAGAGACAGAGACAGAGAGAGAGACAGAGACAGCCATATACACAGAGACAGATACAGTGAGAGAGATAGACACAAAGAGAGACAAGAAATACAGAGAGAAAATGTCAGAGACAGACAGAAACACAGAAAGACACAAACAAACAGAGAAAGAGACAGGAAGACAGAGAGTGTCAGGGAGCAAGACAGACAGACAGAGAGAGAGAGAGACAGAGGGAGAGGCAGAGAGAGGGAGTGAGGTGGGAGAACACCAAGGATGGGGTCTTAGCTGCAGGCACCATGGGGGCCAGTCCTCCTCTATCCACCTCCTCCTCCTTTGGCTGTTTCTAGAGCACCTGCTATGTCCCTGGACGGTACTGCGGGTGCCCGGTACTGCAGCCCAGCTGCCCCATGCTCACAGAGGGACATCAACCAATCACATGAATATTATTTAATTGCAATTGAGGCAGAAGGCTTGTGCCGTGCGATACTTAAAACGTGCACGCAGCCTCCACCCGTGCTTTCTTTGTTCTGAAACTTGTCTGTGCATCTTCTAAGGAGGTATGTTGAGTCCATCCCATGAAAGCCAAGGCAGGGGGAAGCATTTGATGTCTCTACCTATTTATTTATTTTAGAGATTCAAATCTGGCCCTGACCGGTGTTCCCAGGAGGCTAAGAAGCAAATGCCAGTGGGCACCTCTGAATGCCAGCATAGTTGTTTCCACTCAGAAGTTGTGGCTCATTTTATTTTATTTTTGGTTTTGTTTGTTTGTTTGTTTGTTTTGAGATGGAGTCTCACTCTGTCTGCCCAGGCTGGAGTGCAGTAGTGCGATCTCAGATCTCCACAACCTCCGCCTCCTAGGTTCAGGAGATTCTCCTGCCTTAGCCACCCGAGTAGCTGGGATTACAGGTGTGCGCCACTACACGTGGCTTGTGGCTAATTTTTGTGTTTTTAGTAGAGACGGAGTTTCACCGTATTGGCCAGGCTGGTCTCGAACTCCAGACCTTGTGATCTGCCCGCCTCGGCCTCCCAAAGTGCTGAGATTATAGGCATGAGCCACCGCGCCAGGTCGTTGTGGCTCATTTTTGTCAGATACTTATTTCGAAGTGTGAAAGGGTGATGTTCATATGGAAAAACACACTGATTGTAAGGACCCAGCTACATAAACAGAGCCCCCCATGTAACTGGCACCGGGATTTAGGACTAGAACATGAATAAACCTCTCATGCCTCCGCAGCTGGTTTCACCTGCTCTTATACTTAATGCAGCCTCTTCTCAGGTGCTTTCTCTGTCAGTGTCACCTTTGCTCCACCTCCTGTCTGGGAGACTCATCCGTGTTCTCATGTGGGCTCTGCTGGTGTCTGTATGTCTTTCCATTACATCTGACCGAAGTGCAAAGAGGTGGAGCTGACCTTGGACCTCGGGGGACGGCAGATCCTGGTGGTTACCAGTGGGTGCATACCTCCCCTTGACCTGCTACCTGTTAGCCCTGCCACTGTCTTACTTGGGTTTCTCAGAGCCCGTTAGGAACACAGGTTGCTCAAAGCATTGCTGACCTGGAGAAGTTCTTTTGCACTCAGAAGCTTTCACTCCTGTTGTGATCTCCCACCCTCTTTCACCACAGAGGAAATACCGTGACAATCCTGACTTTAGGGCCAGACTGCCTGTGGATGAATTGCTCTGTGACTTGTGGTAATATCTTAGGTTCTCTGTGCCCCAGTCTCCTGGCCTCAAAACCAGGGTTGAGAATCCCAGTTACTCGTACATTTGCAAGGAAGGTCAAATGTGTGAGCTGCCATCCCCAGGCACCAGTGGTGTGAGTTGTCATCATTTCTTGACCACCACCAACTTGGGGACATAGGTCTGGAATTTGTCTTCTTTGCTTCATGGGTGAGGAAATAGAAATGTGGAGAAGGTTTTTTGCATGATGTTGCTTACGGATTTCCCCAGTGAGTCGTTTCTGAGATGGACTTGCTGATATTATGATGGGAGGTGTGGAAGATGGCATCTTTATGACAATGTTGCAGAGAAGCTTAGTGCCTCATCCTTTTCGAAAGATGTTAGAATTGGCATCCTTTCTTTCACGTGACCCTTGCAGCAATCCTAGACCCTCAGATGCCCAGGGAGAACTGGCCTCATTCTTCCCATTATATCCCATTTCACAGATCAGATAACTGAGGTACAGGGAGGTCACACAGCTACCAAATGATGTGCCATGGCTAGAACCTTGGTGTTCTGACTCCTGATCCACCTGCCCTTGTTCATTTCTGTCTGTCATTCCTTCAGCTTGTAGTGGTGGTGACAGTAGGAATCATTCACTAAAAGATCAGTCTCTTGAGCAGAAACTCTTAGACCGAACCCTGGTGTGTTTTATGGCTGTGATACTATACCCGGCTTGTTTAGAACTGTATTATCCTCACTGGGGAATTCTCTGCCTCTTAGCTTTTGAAAAAAATCATGTAGTCAATAGAATATTTCAACAATGCATTGAAATAAAAAAAAGAAACTTCCATGTAGAGGTAATACACACATTTAACATGAGGGTTTACATAGTTGCTCTAGTTGAACATTCAATTTTTCTTTGAACTTCCTGGCAGCCAGAGCAAAAGAAGGCTTACTGATAGCAGCAAGTAAGCAGTAAGTTAAAGAGTGGGACCCTCCAACTTTGTGCAGGGTTGGTTGAACGTGATTGGGCTATCTTTGTGTGGATGTCTTTGCCCTAAGAACTTGTAAAAGTCAAGACTGGTCCTCACTGGGACCCAGAGGTCAGAAGATTTACAAGATCAGGTGTTAGAACTACATATTTGCATATACTTGTTATCTCCTTCCAGATGGCAGATAGCACAGACGAGGAGGAGCTGTACTCCGTTAAACCACTTGCCTGAGTGCTCAGGTTAGAAGGGGGTGGAGGCAGGAGCTATACCCAAGCCTCCCAGTCCCCATCAATTACCACATAACACTGCCCCATACCATCCCCACCCAGGAGAGGGAAGCTGAACAGGAGGTGGTAGCTGAAGAGGACTCCCAACCCAACATGCCCCTGAAAGGCAGATGCTTCTTTTGGAATTTTTGGTTCTTAGTTATGAAGAACTTATTTTACAGTAGTCCCAAGTACAGTCATAGAGTAGCAAAAAGTCATAGTATTCCATTGAAGAGGTGTCTCCATGAATCCTCCTAACATCCTATGAGGTATGCACTATTATTCCACCCACTTTACAGATGGAAAGCTGTATGAAGATTCTCCAGAGAAACAGAACCAATAGGATAAATGCATGGATAGATAGATACATAGATAAATGTAGATAAATAGATTATAGACAGTTGATAGATGATAAATGGATGGATGATCAATGATAGACAATAGACAGATGGATTAGACAGATGATAGCTAGGTAGATAAGGATTTATTTTACCTTTATTTTCACTTTTTAAATTTTATATTTGGAGGTTACATTTATTTGCAGGTTTGTTCCATGGACATTTTATGAGATGCTGAGGTTTGGGCTTCTAATGCTCCCATTGCTCAAGTAGTGAACATAGTATCCAATCAGTACTACCCAGTAGGTAGTTTTTCAACCCTTGTTTCCCTCCTTTCCATCCCCCTTTTGTAACTCGGTGCTTGTTGTTCCCATCTTTAGGTTGACATGTACCCAGTTTAGCTCCCAGTTATGAGTGATCACATGCAGTATCTGGTTTTCCGTCTCTGCGTTAGTTCGCTTAGGATAATAGCCTCCAGCTCCATCCATGCTGCTGCTGCAAAGGATATTATTTTTTTTATGTCTGTGTAGTATTCTGTGGTGTGTATGGACCACACTTTCTTCATCCATTGGTGGGCACTCAGGTTGATTCCATGTCTTTGCTATTGTGGACAGTGCTGTGATTAACCTACAAGGGCAGTGTCTTTTTGGTAGAACAGTTTATTTGCCTTTGGGCCTGTACCCAGTAATGAGACCGCTGGGTCAAATGGTAATCTATTTTTCATTCTTTGAGAAAACTAAGAAGGGATTTATTATGGGAATTGGCTCACTTGATTGTGGAGGCCGAGAACTCCCATGATCTGCCCTCTGCAAGCTGGAGACCCAGGAAATCTTCTGGTGTGATTCAACCTGAGTCTGAAGGCCTGAGAATATGGGCAGCTGCTGGAGAAAGTCCCAGAGTCTGAAGGCCTCAGAACCTGGAACGCTGACAGCTGAGAGCAGAAGTGAGATGTCCCAGCTCCAGTAGAAGGAGAGAGAATTCGTCTGTCATCCTCCTTTCTGATCCATCTGATCTACCTTTTAAATCCGGTCTATGGATTGGACAATGCTAGCCCACGTGGGCAAGGGCCGACCTTCTTTACCTGGTCTCCCGATTTAAATGTTAATCTTTTCCACAAACACCCTCCCATGTATACCCAGAGTGGTGTTTTACCACCTATCTGGGTATTCCGTAACCCGATCAAGTTGACACCTAAAATCAACCACCACAGAAATGAAGGCGGAAACACTAAACACAGTTGATCAAAGCCAAGTTGCTGTCGGATGGTACCATCAGCTTTGGCACTGGGCTTTCCTACCTGCACTTTGGCTACTTCCCTGTGCTGACCCAGATCAGGGGAGAGCTTTTCCCTAAGACAACACTCATATATTTTTCTGTTTTTATTTTCTACCTTGACGACAAACAATTGCAATGTTTATGCTGCCCCAGGTCAAATTGTTTCAGCTGTACCTTTTCATTGTTTCTGTAGCCGATTTCATGTATTCTCATGTTTCATTTTCTATTATGTTTCTGCATGGTACAAGTCATTACTGGGTTTTTTGTTTTATTTTGTTTTGTTTTTTTGCTTTTGTGGCCCTAGGCTGTGAAAGTGGAACATGGATGTGATCTAATATAGCAAAGTGAGGTGCCTACTTCTATATGTGTGCCCTCCCTGCCCTACTCCTCATTATGCTTGGGATGGCTGTTCAAACTTTAGTATAAATTAAAAAACGAGACTGTAATAGGCTAGGCCTGCGCCTGGTGAAAGCCCAGTGTATACGGAAGTAGGTGTGAGGGTAAGCGTGGGGTTATATGGAAGCCAGAACCCTCCATATACTTCCTTCTCTTAATTTGAGGATTTTCCGGACTGTCCCTGAATAGGGTCCTCCAAATACCCCACCTGGAGGCCCCACTTGCTCCTAATATATTCACAGAGGCACGGATCTGCCGACTCTCCAGCCAAGACCCTGTCTCAGGTGATGCCATTTCTCCGACCAGGTAAGACAAAGAGAGCACCATTACTATTTCCTTGTGGAGGGGTGGGGTGGGAATTATTGCTTTAAAAAAAGAAAATAAAATCTTGCCCCTTCATTAGAAGAGAGCAATGTTTCCTTCGTTGTTGGAAAATCGGCAAATACTGATTTTCTTATAAGGCTCTGGCTGTGCAATGAGGAACGTCAAGGACAGGCAGGCATGTTTTTATTTTTATGTTTATTTTACTCTTGAACAGAAAGCAGGCCCTTGGATCCTTGTCCCATGTCTCTTGCATGAGAAGGACACGCATGCATCACAGGCAGAGGCGAGCCAGCGGGTCATCTGTCTTGGGGGGACTGACTGTCCATGTGCCCAGGAAAAGGTCAGGAACCTGTGGGTATTAATTAATCCAGCCGGTCACAGAGCCATCCATGTTTATTAGGGAGGACCGTGGCATTTGGCTAGGATGATGATTTTAAGGATTGGTGTTTTATTAAGAGGACAACATCTGTTTCCTTTTTTGTGGGAATTAAGCGTTCCTTTGTAAGGCCGTTGGGAGCAGGTGCAGAGGGTAGCACAGGTTAACACTTCCTTTGTCACCATCTTGTCTTATTCCAGTTCCTGTGTTTCAAGGACTCATGGGACAGGGAGATCCACAGACTGTCAGCTCTGGAGTCCAGCCAGTGGGGGCCACCATTCCTGCCAAGTGCTTGGGGAGACCACTCAGACTTCCATTTTGCAGGTTACCAAAGGCTAGCACCGTCCTCCTGGTCCTTGGGTTGCATTCTCATCCTCACCTCTCCATCCCAGCTCTGGGATTGGCAGAATCATCTCAGTCACCCCTGTTCTATATGCCTTACCCACCCGACACAGATACCTGCCACCCACTTGAATTTACACCTATAAATATTTGTGCACTTAGAAACCGCCCTGAAGGTTTGGACAGAGAAGGATTTAGATCGCAGGAATACAAATGACAGCACATCCCGAGTGGTGTATCTGGTTTGTAATAGCACTCAGCTGGCGCTACGGCTGTAGATGTTCTGAGCATCCACTTAGGGCTCTTCAGAATCTCTGTGCTCCACTCAGCGCCAGGGCCCAGGACCACATGCTTCTGGGCAGCCACCAGGTGACTTTCAGTGATATGTGGAGAACACCCTGTATTCAGATAGCTGTATATTTAAATTTGTTGTTACCTCCTTTTTGTAGCAAGTAATGCTCGTTTTACTTTTACGGTAGTCATAACTTTCCTTTCAAACACTATTTAAGTAAAATAAAAAAAAAGTGAGTCATTTTAAAGGAGGAACGTCAAATGAATGGTAGAACTAGTGCAGTGTGGCAGTGAGACAGCACCAGCAGGGAGGTGAGGGGAGGTGCGGGGAGGTGCGGGGAGGTGCCGGGAGGTGCCGGCAGGTGCGGGGATCCATTTCAGGGAACTTCTCCTGAAGTTCCCCGCTGGCTCGCCTCTGCCTGTGATGCGTGCATGTCCTTCTTATGCAAGAGACATGGGACAAGGATCCAAGTCCCCGACTGGGGCGGCTTTCTGTTCCAGAGTAAAATAAACATAAAAATAAAAACAAGCCTGCCTGTCCTCATTGCACGCTCTAGAACCACTCCTGGTACCAAAATCGTCTTAGAGTTCTCTAGAGGGACAGAACCAATAGGATAGATGAATATATAAAGGAGAGTTTATTAAGGAGTATTGACTCACATGACTGACCACAAGGTGAGGTCCCACAACACGCCATCTGCAAGCTGAGGAGCAAGGACGCCAGTCTGAGTCCCAAAGCTGAGGAACTTGGAGTCCGATGTTCAAGGGCAGGAAGTATCCAGCACAGGAGGAAGATGGAGGCCAGAAGACTCAGCCAGTCTAGTCCCTCCACTTTCTTCTGCCTGCTTTATTCTAGCCGCACTGGAAGCGGATTAGACGATGCCCACCCAGATTGAGGCTGGTCTGCCTTTCCCAGTCCACTGACTCAAATGTTAACTCCTTTGGCAACACCCTCACAGACACACCCAGGGACAATACTTTGCATCCTTCTATCCAATCAAGTTGACGCTCAATATTAACCATCACAGGGAGGTGCAGGGATCCATTGCAGGGATCCTCTCCCTGGTGAAACTGGCAGCCCTGCCTCCTGTCTGTGCACTCAGGGTTTGTAACCTTCGTTTACTCATCTGCTAAGTAGAGATGGTTGGGCCAGCCTCTGACTCTCATCGCTGTGTGAGTTCCTAATAAGATAAAGCAAATAGATATCTAAGAGGTATTATGACTATTATTATTACTACTATTGTTACTTACATTAGTATTTATTGAAAGACGACAGACACTTGGTGAGCTCCCTCCTCTATGCCAACTTCTCACTCAGCACTAAGTAGAGAATATATCACTAACCCTCTCCCACGAGCCAGTGTAAGGCCACCATTATCTACATTTTGTTTATTATTTTTGGATTTTTGGAGACAGTGTCTTGCTCTATCATCCAGGCTGGAGTACAGTGGTGCAATTCCAGCTTACTACAACCTTGAACTCCTGGGCTCAAGCTATCCTCCCACGCAGTCTCTCAAGGTGCTGAGATTACAGGAATGAGCCGCTGCACTATGGCCTACCCACATTTTAGAAACAAGGACCTTAGAGGTAAGGAGCCAGGGATTCTCATACTCCTTATATCAAGATGGTACGGAGGAAAAATGAAAGACAAATATTTCGTAAATATTTCCACAGAATTAATTACATTCACATTTCCAAATGTTGGTTTAGTCCTGAATTGAATTGTCCTCTGTTTTTCTAGAGCTTGTAGAGAGAATGAAAATATCTGTCCAGTACAGTATCTTTTGGCCCTTTCCCTGCTTACCAGCATCATAAAGACAGAACATTTCAGGAACGTGGCCTTGATAAGAAAACATACCAGCATATATACTGATGGTGGCTCTCTCTGGGCTTTAGGACTATGAGTGCATTTTCTATTTTCTCTTTCCTTTTTGAAGACTTTCTACTTTACTGTGTGAAAATGGTTCGTCTGTGCCCCCACCCAAATCTCATCTTGAATTGTAGCTCCCATTCCCACGTGCTGTGGGAGGGACCCAGAGGTAGATACTTGAATCCTGGGGATGGTTTCTTCCATACAGTTCTCGTGGTAGTGAATAGGTCTCACGAGATCTGATGGTTTTATGCAGGGAGACCTTTTTCACTTGGTCCTCATTCTCTCGTCTGCTGCCATGTAAGACGTGCCTTTCACCTTCCATCATGATTGTGAGGCCTTCCCAGTCACCTGGAACTGTGAGTCCATTAAACCTATTTTTCTTTATAAATTACCCAGTCTCAGATATGTCTTTATCAGCAGATGAAAATGGAATAATACACTGTGTAAGTAGAAATTGCAACACAGAACCTAGGTTGTAAATTTGCTGAGATGGTTTCAGGTGTCTGAAAAGCCAACACTATTTTTGTGATAATACGACGTGGTTTGCCTTTCCATTTTACACTCCGGGTGGGTAGAACTGTTGTCTCCTTAGCACAGACCTGTACTTGTTATCACTGTGTTCTTCACTGCCATGCATGTGCAGAAAAAACAAAAGCCAGTTTCACTTAAGAATGTACTTGATGTGGTGTATGCATATAGTAGAATATTATTCAGCTTTAAAAAGGAAGGAAATCCTGCCACAGGCTACAACATGGATGAACCTTTAGGACATCATGCTGAATGACATAAGCCAGTCACAAAAAGACAATTACTGTATGATTCCACTTATCAGAGGTACTCAGAGTAGTCAAATTCATAGAGACAGAAAGGGGAGTGGAGGTTGCCAAGGGCTGGGAGAGAGGGAAACAGATATTTATTGTTTAATGAATGCAGAGTTTCAGTTTTGCAAGATGAAAAGAGTTTTGGAGATGGATGGTGGTGATGGCGGCACAGCATTGTGAATCTACTTAATGCCATTCACTGTACACTTAAAAATAACTAAGATGGGGCCAGACTCAGTGGATCACGCCTGTATCCCCAGCACTTTGGGAGGCCAAAGGGGGCAGATCACCTGAGGTCAGAAGTTTGAGACCAGCCTGGCTAGTATGTTGAAACCCCGTCTCTACCAAAAATACAAAAATTAGCAGAGCATGGTGGTGAGCGCCTGTAATCCCAGCTGCTTGGAAGGCTGAGGCATGAGAATCACTTGAACCCTGGAGGCAGAGGTTGCAGTGAGCCGAGACCGCACCATTGCACTTCAGCTTGGGCAACGAGAGTGACACTCCGTCTCGAAAAATTAAAATATAAAATAATTAAGATGGAAAATTTTATGTTACATGTATTTCACCACAATAAGAAAACAAGTATAGAGATTATGAATTTGAAATAACAAGAATGTACTTGATGATGTATTGAAAGTTATTCACTTTATTAAATCTTAATATTTGAGCACTGGCCTTTCAATGTTCTTTCTGATGAAGTGGGAGGTAGACATAGAGCACCTCTGTCCATCTGGAAGTTCCACAGCTGCCTCAAGGAAAAGCACCTTTGCCAGTCTTCTGAACTGTAAGCTGAACTCCCTGCCTGTTTTTTTTTTTTTTTTTTTCCAAAGAGCGCCATTTTTGCTTGAAAGAACAACTGATAGACAAACTATGGTTATTGAAACTTGACTATTTGGCAGACATTATCTGGAAAATGAACAAATTAATTCTGTCACTTCCAAGAAAATAACTGACAGTATTTGTTGCCAATGATGAAACTCAAGCTTTCAAGAATTTTGAAAAACTTGTATCAGCCACTGTGAGCTTGACAGCTTTCCAATAGTTAAAGAGATACTAACACTTGTGATTTCTTTAATATTGAATAATGGATTGTGTCAACACTGCAGGATCTGTGTACATGACTCATTGAGCTGATACTTCTCAAGTGACCTGTGCTAGATGTAGTAAAATCATGGAAGGGTAAAAAAAAATCCATTCAAATAACAGTATAGACCAGTGGATTTTAATGTAATGGAGCACAAAATGTTTATGTATTTTCAGATTCCACATTGCGACTAACCTTTGAGAAACTACCAGTTGCTGAGTTTTGGTGTAGTATCAAAGAACATCCACAGTTATCTGAAGGGGCTTTTACTGTATACCTCCCTTTTCCAACGACATCTGTATGAGGTTAGGTTTTCTTCATAGATTTGAAGAGAAACAATGTATTGCAAGACTATATGTGGAAGCAGATATTAGAATCTAGCTGTTTTTTCTTAAAAAATAATTTTTATTTTCATTTCAATAGTTTTTGGGGTACAGGTAGTTTTTGGTTACACGAATGCGTTCTTTAGAGATTTTGGTGTACCGGTCACCCAAGCAGTGCAGACTGTACCCAATGTATAGTCTTTTATCCCTCACCCCCCTCCCAGACTTTCCCCTACCTAAATACCCAAAGTTCATTATGTCACTCTTATGCTTTTACATCCTCATAACTTAGCTTTTGGCTATCAGTGAGAACGTATGATATTTGGTTTTCCATTCCTGAGTTATCTCACTTAGAATAATGGCCTCTGGCTTCATCCAAGTTTCTGCAAAAGAAATTATTTTGTTCCTTTTTATGGCCGAGCAGTATTCCACGGTGTATATACACCATGTTTTCTTTATCCACTTATTGGATGATGGGCACTGAGGTTGGTTCCATGTCTTTGCAATTGCAAATTGTGCTGCTATAAACATGAGTGTGCACGTGTCTTTTTCATATAGTGACTTCTGTATTAAGCCAGTGGTTTACAAAGA
>NW_012105142.1:2073101-2112675 GCF_000951045.1 Mandrillus leucophaeus
GAGCCCGCCCGATGACCACACTTAAAGAACTGGTCCCAGCGACATTTGTCAGGGTCACGGCCGGGAACGCTCGTGTTTCTTCTAGTAGAAAGTCTATGATAAATTGACTTATCTATATGCTAAATGATTTTTATTGCCTTGTATTAATTTCGCCCAAATTTTGTAACCGTCTGCATATGTAGTGAATGCACTTCCACTTAGGAATATATATGTATATATATATTCCTTTCTTCCTTTTAATGGGAAAATAGAAACAGTTTGGCGCCCCAGAAAACAGCTCTGTGCTTTTCGCCAAGCTATCCAAAACGCAAATGCACTTTTCAAAGGAAGCTCCATCCACACCGCCGAAGGTTCTGCGCCTCCACCCAGGAGCCAGGCAGGGAGAGTAAGGAGCTGTTTACATTGGCTTCAAGAGGGTTGCGTCTGTGTGAGTGACAGATGTCCTTGCCAGAAGGGGGCTGTGCTCACATTCTTTGGGTGTGCAAAAAATGGTTTCTAGAGTCTTGTTGGTTTTTTTTTTTCTCATTCTGCAAATTTGCCATTTATATGAAAAAATTGAAATGTCATTCTTATGTTTATGAAATGTGATATGCTCATAGAATCTTTAAAAAAAATCAAATTACACCACGTTAGAAAAGCATTTAGTGTCTTCAGGGCAGGTGACCTAGGACAGAGGTGTCAGTCAGCAGGTGGAACACGTTCCCCTTCTCTTCCTTTAGCCTCAGAATGCTGAACATGATCCTAGTTTGCCCCAAGGAAGGCCAGAAAGCGTCTCTGAGCAGGGTAGGACAATGTCTCACAGGAACATTTTATTAATTCACTTTTTTTGCTTCTCTCCTTAAGACTTGCTAATGCAGGGAGGTCTAGTTCGCGAGGACTGGCTGGAAAGCGTGCTCCAGAAGGAACTTCTCTGGAGTTGAACTCATTTTGCAATCATTTGAAACTCAAGATTTTGCCCCATTTTCCTACTTCCAGCTCCGTTTTCAATCCCCTACTCTTCTCTTCTGTCCTGAAATTGTTCTGAGACATTTATTATGTATCTTTACACCGAATCATGTTTCTTTCCTTGTTTGAAGACCCAGCTAAGCAAATACTGGAAAATTTGCTTTGCAAAGTTTTTTTGGCTTCATAAGCTTTTCCGGTTTTTCAGGACGTAAAAGAAACCCGACCTACCAAAGTGGAATGGAAATCAGCTTATGATGTGGGAACGAGCTTAGGATGTGTGCATTGTTTGTTTCTTGCTTTTCAATGACCAGAAAATATTTACAAGCTCTCACTCAGTAAATGTCCATTTAAAACACAAACACATACCACACACGCACACACACACACACACAACACACATGCACACACAGTGGGTACACTAAAAGCGTTATTTTATAAGTCATGCCCTGGAATGACTTTGAGAAACTGATTCCATTATCGCACTTTTAAAAGTTGGCATGTGGCAATTTCAAATTAGGGGCAAGCATGTTCGAGAAAACAAAGCAGTAGGAGAAAGCAAAAGGCATGCTTTTCCCATTCTCCGTGAAAACACTTTGTTTTACTGTTTTCTGATGCCAGGGCCTATTTTTCAAAATGTGGGGGATGTGTTTCTTCCATTTCGAAACCTCCTTTCTGGTTTGGGTCAATTTGAGGTTTTCATAAGGTCCCGGGTGTTTGGTTGTGACGTCACTGTGGGCGTTCACTGACCCTGGCTGGTGCTGCATGCCAAGCCCTGGCTGGGCTCCTCCTGGCTGCCCTGTGTCCCCACAGGCAGATCTTCCCCTGTCCCCTGGAATCTGGGTTTTAGCGTTTCCTCCTGGTGGTGAGGACTTACACACATTCCCACTTTGCGAAATCACATTATTCTAATGAGAATGCAAATGAAAGGAAAGCTGTGGGAAATGGCTCTAGATGAGTTGCTTGTCAAAAATGTTTTCCTGGGGAGGGGGCGCCAGGAAGGGGCGGGTGAGCCGAGCTCCCTTGTTTGCCGAGTGAGCAGCGTTTTCTGGGGGACTCGCGTTGGGTGGCACCTGGCCAAGTCTGAAGGAAACACATCTTCATTGATGTGCCTATTGTTACTGGTTCTTATTCATGGTATTTAAACAACTCATGCAGGTTTTGACAGCTTTTCCCTTTTCGTATTTACATAAGTCCTTTTATTTTGGTAAGAGTTCTGAAGACCAGTGGTCGGAGGAGGGAAAGAGGGGAAGCAAGGTGAATACAGGCTTGGATGAGGCATCAGTGGAACCCCTCAAAGGCTCAGGCAGGGTATTGAAAACATGTATCATTGAGGCACAAGAAAGAGCCATGGCTCTAGGTCCATCTGCTAGGCTCCTAAAGCACTCTTTAGTGGAGTGGGGAAAAGAAGATACATCGAAAGCAGAAACAAAAGGGAATTCACCTGGGTAGCAGGGCACAGTGAGCTCTCCTTGCATCTCAAGATGATACCTAGCCCTTTGTGGCCTTGGGCTTTTATGTTCCTTGTAGTGGGTTGGAAGTCCAGGGCTCTGTCCCCATCACTGAGCTCTAATTGTTATGGCCACGTGAGATCTGGCTATGAATGTCCTTATCCTTACGGGGTTCACCTGGATCCCTGGTGCTCAGACAGGCAGCTGGTCTGGGAGATGGCCGCACCTTCCCACGCAGCCTGTCTGAGATGGCATCTTTTCAGGGTGAACCAGAGTAATGCAGGTCCCTCCGTGAATACAGGACCTGTCAGACATGTAGCAGGGTAAGTTCAAAAATAGAGTTCAGCGTGACCCAAAATAAAATCACAGCTTTTTGTTGCATGTGAGTCCCGTGAGGGTGGCAGAGGACACTCCCGGGGTGGGGGGTGCCTGGGTTTGGAAGCTTGGAGGTCACCCCGTCAGTTCATCTTGTCTCACGGGCAGGTAAGAAGCTCAGCGTTACTTGGACCTTTTCAACGGAGGGAGAATTTATGTATTTTCTTAATAAGATGTTAATTTTCCATAGCATGCCATTAGATTGCAACACATTTTTTAGGGAAAGATGTTATCTTTATGGAGTTGACTTATTTGCAAACTTAACATAAGCTTTCAAACCCACAGAAAATATGGCAGTGTGTTTATATTTAAAATAGATTTTAAAAAATCCAGTGAGTTACTGTGAATTTACTTACCGCCCAATAATACAAGGATAAAAATAATTTATGCTCCTATTTTAATTAAAAGCAAATCATTTTTGTCAAGTAACAGGAGCTCAGTCTAGTGGTTAGATCATAAAGTGGGAGTGGAGACTCTTAGCTTTCTTCTTGGCTTGGGCATGGACTGGCTGCCTCATGGGGAAGGTTTTTAATCTCCTCTGAACAACTCTACCATCCTTGTTCACAGTGACCCCCACTGTAATCAAAGGCATCGTATAAGGCAAAGTCCCAAGCCTTGGTCTGAGAGGTTGGCGGCTGACATCAAGGATCGAGAGACAACATGAGGGTGGAAGGGCTGGAGACAGGGCCATCATGGGGGTGTGGGATTTTCCATCGCACCAAAAAAATTGAGTGGCATGTCATGTTCAAAGAGTCTGCAGTTGATTCCCATGGCTGCTGGAAGACATGGATCCAAACATGCTCAAGCCATCTCTTGTTCCCAGGACTGATGCATGTCGCAAATTCACGAGAAGGAATGAAATTGTCAGGAGGCTGGGTGTAGACAAAGAGTTATAGAAAGACGCTGCAGCCCACGATTGCATTTGCTCCATATTTCCTCATCTATCATGTGTTTTCTGAGCACCTACTGCATACCTGGTTTGAAGATGAGCCAGTTCTGTGTGGATGAGAACAGCTGGGGAAGATTGCATGGCCAAGGCAGAGTGTTACTGGTCTCTGAGCCTTGCTGTGTCTCCAGAGCATTGCTGGACTTCCTTTGGAAATAAATGATGTGCAAGATGTAATTTCTACCGTCCAGGGATGCCGGGATGCCAGGCATGTTGGAAACTCAAGGCAAGGTGGCAGTTCCTGGGGAGTCCCTAAATAACAGCACAAAGAAGCTAGTAGTTAAGTTTTGACCTTCACAAGGCAATTAATAAAAAGACAAGAGCAGACACCATCTATTGTCTGAGTGTATTACTTATGTGGGCATCGGGATGGAACCTTCCAGTATGTATTGGTGCAACACGTTGACCTTGTAGTCTGAAAACTGGATTTGAACCCTGAATCATCTGTGTACTTAGTCTATGAACTTGTTCAAAGTTCTTCACTAGTACAGTGCCTATAAAATTTATGAGAACATGCCTTACAAACTAGAATCACAGTGCATGAATATAGTCACTTACCTTGTTCTTTGATTTGTCACTTGTATCTGCTTCTTCATAATCCCTTCAAGGGAGAGACTTTGTATCTTCCCTGGGACTAAATACATAGGTAGGTGGATGGTTAGATTTATACTGGCTGCTTCCAGATCTACAGGAGGCTGCTTCCTCAGTAACAATAGTCTCTTAAAATATCACTTAAGGAGCAGAAAAATCATTTGGTTGGAAAATAAAAAATCACACCTATCCATCTCTTTCTTTCCTATCATAATAAGCATGCATGTGCCATTGTGGTTTCCACCAAGGTGCAGTAGTGAAGCAGGAGGGGAAGGGAATAGGGTTTTCTAGTTTCCACGCAGGGCAGTTTTCTATAGGGATGTTCTTTCTTATACAATGATTCACAAAGTTGTCCCATTTTCTTCCTTTCCCACCAAAGGCCACTGAACCTGATGAATCTGCCAGAAAGACTCCACTAAACCAGGCTCCAAAGAGGTCACAGACAGATTGGGGGTATGGTCATTCCTGTATATGAGCCCCCAGGGAACTTGAATCCCACTTCCAGGAAATAATTAGAAGTGACCAAGAATTTAACTTTGGTTCTGACAGTAAGTAAGAAAGCGTCAAAGGGCACAAGTTGTGAATTTAGACCAACCTGCATTAGAATTTTTACTCTATTATCTCACAGTAACTTGGTTAACTAGTTAACTTCTCTGGGCCTCAGTTTTCTTGATAAGATAATAATAATAATATCTCTCTAATATTGTTACAGACATTCAAGGAGAAATGTATGTAAGTGCTTATTGTTATTATCCACGCCCTAAAATAATTTAGGTATGGGGGAAGTCAGTTCAATACGGGCTGAAGCAGTCAGGAAAAAAATGTCACAGCAAAGGAAAAGGGATTCCTGGACCATAAAATTTCCAATCCTAGTTTCAACCAAGCAGAGTATGAGCTTGGCGAATGGAAAAGCATATCAGGGCCTTGAGGCTGATGAATGGGCAGAGACGATCCTATGATCTGCTGCTGCAGAAGCCAGGAAGGATGTTTAAGAAGTAGGATGTAGGGGAGCTGGCAGAGAAGTAACAAAGCCTGTCCTTCAAGACAGCAGCCTGAAACACCTGGGTGGAGAGAAAAGCTAGGGTGAGAAGGAATTCAACAGCCAGATTGTGACTAGAAGGAGAGGGTAGAGTGTGGCAGGTCAGGCTGCGGAGCACATGAGTCCTGAATATTCACTCGTTGAATGAAAGTTATTGTGCATCTCCTCTGTGCCATGTATTATCCTGATTCTACGTCCTAGGACACAGCAAATTATCCCAGCTCCTCTGGAGCTCAGTTTCTAGTAGCAGGGAGATGAAGTCTAAACAAAATAAGTAAGAAAATTTTGTAACATGAGAGAAGGTTCTGGGTGCTGGGGAAAGGGTCTAAGGGGTGTCACGGAAAGGGGAGATGATCCATTTTACATTTGGTGGCCAAGGAAAGCTTCATATTGCAGGTGATGTTTCAGCAAAGGCTTGAAAAAGATGACACAAGGAGACCAACCAAGAGGCGAACACAAGAGTGCAGGTGAGTCAAGGTGATGGCTTGGACCACGATGGCTGCTGTTGTGCTGTTTGAAACTCCCAAGAACCAAGAGGATTTGCTCATGGGCTGGATACAGAATGAAAGAGAAATAAAATTGTTGAGGAGGACTCCAGGGTTTTGGGCTGAGCAATGGGAAGGTTGGAACTGCAGTTGGCTGAAATGTAGAAAACTGTGCAGGAGTAGGTTGGAGAAGAGAGGAAGATTGGATGCCCAGCGCTGGACATGTTAAATCTGTGAGATGCCTGTTAGACAGCTAAGTAGCCATGCCACGTAGCAGCTGAAGATGCAATTCTGAAGTTCAAGGGACAGGCTGAGAGTTTTACATTTGTTAGGTTTGTCAGTATACAGATGGCATTTAAAACTATGAAACTAGACGAAGTTGTCAAGAAAATGAATATCTAGAATATACATCTAAAAACTGAACTCTGGGCCCAGCATGGTGGCTCATGTCTATAATCCTAGCACTTTGGGACACCAAGGCAGAAAAATCACTTGAGCCCAAGAGTTCAACACCAGCATGGACGTCATGGCAAAATCCTGTCTGTCTCTACAAAAAATACAAAAATTAACTGGGCGTGGTGGCACGCACCTGTAGTCCCAGCTACTCAGGAAGCTGGGAGGTGGGAGGACTACTTGAGCCCAGCAGTTCTAGGCTGCAGTTGAGCCATGATGCTGCCACTGCACTCCAGCCTGGGCGACAGAGTGAGACCTTCTTCCCACCACCAACACAAAACAAAAACTGAACTCTGAAGCACCCTCAACACGGTGGTTGAGAAAACAGAAGGAAATTCAGCAAACGCGACTAAAAGGTTGCAGCCAGTGTTGCAGGAGGGTACCCAAGAGCATTGTGCTCTGAAAGCCAATTGAAAGGAGTTCTCCGGAGAAGAGAAACTAGTCAGTTGCATCAAATGATGCAGGTATGTCCAACAGCCAAGGCCTGAGAATTGACCGCTGGATTTAGCAACATGGGGATTATTGACAAACTTGACTCAACGGAGATTGGCCTACATATAAATATTACCTTAGGAGCAAAACATCTGAGTCCTGGATTCACTGCATTTCTTTCTGGGTGATTTTCAGAAAGTTACTCAGTCTCTCTGAATCCTTTTTGTTTCCTTGTCCTCTGAATGTGAGATGATATTAATTACTGTTCATCCTAACTTAGGCTTTTGTGAGCTAAGTTCAGCCTACCTCTTAAGATAGCATCAGACTGACTAATCTTTTGCTGTATATCCTGTGGAAAGTTTAAGTTCCCCTCTAAGACATCTAGAGAGGGTGTATTGTGATGTTATCCTAAGTATGTCTAGCTCTAACTTTCTACTGCAAAGCTCAGGTTTTGACGTGTAGCTCTTTCTTTATCATTGTGCTGGTGTTAGCCTAAATATAGAGCTCA
The DNA here is from genome assembly GCF_000951045.1 of Mandrillus leucophaeus. Taxonomy (NCBI): domain Eukaryota; kingdom Metazoa; phylum Chordata; class Mammalia; order Primates; family Cercopithecidae; genus Mandrillus; species Mandrillus leucophaeus. Next base: position 2,080,324 of record NW_012105142.1, read on the forward strand.
GTCTCTTTCTTTAGTTGCCCTTCCTGTGCAAAAACTTACAAAATAAAACAATAAACACTGTAAAACAAAACAGAAAAGGAGAGATAGAAGGCATACACACCACAGCAATGCAAACCGCCTTAAGATTGTCATGAACTACTCTTGGTTTTAAGAAATGTTCAGACACTCCAACTTGTAGCTTGACCATCTTCCCTGTTCTTTGCTATCACTTTTAGGAGCCAAACTCCTTGTAGTAGTCAGGTTAGGCTAGGATATGCCATCACAGCAAACCACTGTAAAACCTCCAGGGTTAACTTAGCAAAAGTTTTCACATATACAATTCCACGAGCATCCTCTGGTGTAATACAGCAATCCAGCTGTTGCCTTCACAATGCGGTGACATAACAGTGATTGTGATGGGACAGCAGAATTCTAGAGGACCTTGCATCTGCAAGCAGATCTTGTGCCCAGAATGTGGCTATGTTGCTTCTGCCCCTAGCTCACTGGCTGTGGCTAGTCATAAGGCCCCTTTAACTACAAGAAAGCTAGGGAATGTAGGGGACATATGGACTCTTTGGCAGGCATGACTGTTTCTGCCACATTCTTTCAAAATCCTCCCATTTTCACATGCAGAGCAAATAATCCACCACCACCACCGCTCACCCAGATTTTACTACCAAAGGACTTCCTCAGCCTTTAAGCGCAACATCCTTCCGGCCTGTCTGGGATGGGGAGAGGATGAAGGATGCAGGGAGTGAGATGGTCTCTCAGATTAGTTATAATGACCAATCAGGCCAGTGGAACACTTTATAGAGTGTTCTTTGTCGACAGTGAAGCATTATAGTCACAGAAAACACGTATATAGCCCTCACTCAGTGCCAGGCATCCTTACTAGACTGTCATGAGTATTAGCATAATTAATCCTCACAATAACCCTATTAGTTAGGCAGCATCACCAGTCCCATGTTTCAGATTAGTGAACTGAGGTGTAGAGAAGTGAATAACTTGCCCAAGATCACAGAGGCAGTAAGTGGCAGAGCTGGGGCTCAAGGGCAGGCAGTCTGGCTCCAGAATTCACATTCTTGGCCACCGTATTTCTTCTTTGCAAAGTTAAGCGCTACACGCATTTGCTTCTCACTGTCCCTGACAGAGACATAAACCACAGTTCTAAGGATGAAAGTGGTCCCCATTGCAACAGCAAGATATTGGGAAATGAGCCCTACAAATAAAAGCTTTGCTTTTCAGATTTTGCAGGGAATGAGGTGGCTGCAGAGAAAGGGGGTTCTAGGAAGTGGGTTGTGTGATCAATATGATGAATATGTCTCAATATCTGGTTCTTCTCTACTTCTGGCTAAAGGAGAGTTATACTTTCCCATTGGTGAAGTTAGGCTTGGCCACGTGGTTCATTCTGGCCAATAAAAAGGTGTGTCCATTCTGGTGAAAGCATTGAAGCACCTGCTTCTGAATGCTCTTTTCTTCAGTTACTAGCAAATTTCATAATGCTATGAAGATAACATTAAACCAATTGCTATGCTTCCACAAAGAGGACAGTTGTCCTAGCCAGTTCCCTGGGCCCGTGGTGATGTTACAGGAACAAGAAATAAAATTTCACTTTAAGCTACGGAGATTCTGATCTTTCATGTTGCTGAAGCAAAACTCAACCTCCCCTTGACTGATACAGGTGGTATTTGAAATGTGACTCAGAGTAGATTTTGAGGTGGGTTGGATAAGAGGAGAAAAGAGGATGCAGTGTGGCTGTCACTTGGTCTATTCTTTTCTGGGCAATGCTTTGCACCTTTCTCTTGTTTTATGTTGGTAGTTGGGTTCAGTTTCTCCATGTCTGAGAGTTATACTCCACTCTGCAGCTAGTGGCTTCTCAGGGGAAGGCCATGTACAAGGAGCTGGAACTCCTGTTCTGTTCCTCCCATAACCCCTTGTGTTTTGCCTCTTGGGAAGGGCTAAAGACCATGTGTAAAAGCTCATGGCTTGGATTTCTGCCTTGGAGGCAATATTTTCCAGGTAGTTCATTGAAGCTGAAGTTGTCAGTAAAATTTATCCATTTCATTTTTTAGAGCTTGTCAGAAAAATAACACAGTGCAGTTCTTGGAGCCTCTCTCTTCTCCCATCCGTTACCCAACCTCTCAACAACTGTTTTGTTGGGCACCAGGAATGGGGGGTTCCCAAACCTCGGTGATTAGCACTTTCTCAAGCAATCTAGCATGACTTCTTGCAAAAGAGAAGGTGTAAGAACACATCGAAGTGCCTTTACTTCCCTCTGCGTTGTTTGGATCAGCTCCAGGGTCCGATTTGCTGTGCTAGAGGAATTCAAAGTCAGAGGAATCACACGCAATTAGGCATTTTCAAAATGAAAATGTTTTAGTGGCGATGGAGAAAAACACCTTCTCTGATATTCTGATGATCTTCCCTGCTACACTAGCCAGGGCACACCCTTTCTCTCCCTTGACATTGCTTAATAATGTCCAGTTTATAATACATGTAGTCCAAAACTCGTATTCTAGAAGTCAAACAGTTTCTCCCTTCGTTCCCCTAAGATAAAAGGCCTTCAGAAGGAAGGGTTGAATTGACACTGAGAATGATTTCTCAGGTTTCTGTTCCTGGAGTCGTTTCCTTACTCACAAAGCATTTGTTCTTTTAAGGGAACCAATATGTTTGTGTAACTGATGTGAAACAAGCTTGACTCCAAAAAGATTTAGCTTAATATCTGCCTATGCATTCCAGGGGCCGGCCGTCTGTGGGATGTGCATTAAAGGCCCTGGCGGTGGCACAACTCGTCACGTATGATATCGGGCACGCAAATGTGACGTGATGCCCATGGACTCTTGAGGGTAATTCGATGTGCCAGCCAGCTCGATGGGCAGAGAAGCTATAAACATAGTTGTCACAAGTGAGAAAGAGCGCTAGGTCACGGGCAGATGGGAGGAGCAAGCAGCATTGGAACCTGTCTCCAAGCCCTAATGTAAGTGTTAATTAGTGTAGTTCAAAATTTACGGTGAGAACAGCCTCTGCACCAGACCCCTCCGCTGACATGCTTCTCATTAACCACTTCTTCCTCCTGCCCAGGCTTCTCCACCCTCCCTTCCCCGTTGCGCCAAATCCCAAATGAAATTTTGTTAAGAGAGCAATGCTTTCGGGGGGCCTTTGCTAAAAAGAAAAGGCCAGCGGGGCACATGGCTGTCTGATGTTTATAGGAGTAAATACACATTTAATCTACATAATCATTAATCTTTCTTTATGTAAAAATGATTAGTAAATAGGGTTTTTAAGCAACTGTTTAGTTTACACATTGGCATCATAGATTAACTTATTTCTAAAACACTTGATTTTATCACTCTGCCTAATGATTTGTCCCATGATTTATTGAGTAATATGATAAATCATGTGCAATTTATTGTTTATCCTATAAAGAGTGCAACAATTCATTAAACAGTGATGAAACCCAGCAGTTGCATGGGGAAGCTTACCTTGTTGGCTTTTGCAGTCAGTGGGACCAGTGTTCCTCCAGGAGTGGGGTGGTCCCCTCCCGTGTCCAGCATGGGGCAGTTAGGCTGTGCTGAAATTAAATAGTTTTAGAAAATAATGGTGCCGTCATAATCTTATACTCTGGCCATATTTATTTTATATGGAAAAATAAAATCTAAAGCCTGATGGGTGTTAAATCCGTGGATTTATTTGTGATAATAAACGTGGTATTCTTTGTTACGAAGGCATTAAACTTAATGGCAATGTTTCAGAATGCCACGTGGCAGTTGTGTTTCTCTTTCCCTGGCTTTCTTTCAGGCCAAAGCACCCACTGAAAAGCTCTTTGGGACATGTCTGGGTGCTCTGCAAGCTCAGAGAACATCTTGGTGCTGGAGAACCGGCTGGTGATGGGGTACAGGACAAGGGTTAACCTCTGACTTTGAGCCTCCTCCCAGGGATGCAGCGATCCCTTTTTATTTTGCTGAGACAGGGTCTCACTTTGTAGCTTAGGCTGAAGTTCAGTGGTTTGATCTCAGCTCACTGCAACCTCCACCTCCTGGGCTAAAGTGATCCTCCCACATCAGCCTCCCAAGTAGCTGGGACTACAGGTGCATGCCACCACACTCGGCTATTTATTTATTTATTTATTTATTTATTTATTTATTTATTTTGTATTTTTTGTAAAGATGGGGTTTCATCATGTTGGCCAGGCTGGTCTTGAATTCCTGAGCTCAAGTGATCCGCCTGTCTTGGCTTCCCAAAGGACTGGGATTACAGGTGTGAGCCACTGTGCTCAGCTCCGGGACCACTTTCAAGAGAAGTTCATTGACTGGCAGGCAAGACCTAGACAGCTGGCCATGCCTCTCAGCTTGTGTGGAGAAACCAGGCGTTGCCTCTCTCCTCCAAACCTGGCCTCTTTTCCCCCGTCACTCAGTTCTATGCTGTACTTTCCGTTCTGTGTGGGTGTTTTTGCCTCTGCAGCTTTCAGGCCACCTTTTTGTTTGTTTGTTTGTTTGTTTGTTTTTGCAAGAGGACCTAGTCCATTTGGGGAGCCAGTTGTCCTTCATTCTCAATACAAGTGACCTCACCAGCTCACCTGGGGCTCCAGGGTACATTTGACTCCCTGGACGTCTAGTCAGGGCAGGACATCCGCTGACCACTCTGATTATGTGCTCTGAGCATTGGGCTCAAGTAAGGCCAACTATAGCTACATTTTGTGGAAACGATCTGGGGAAACAGCACAACAGCAGAAGTAAGCCTGGAACTGCTGATGGCCATCCTGTCTCCACAAGGACAGAGAGAAAGTGCCTCTGGGAGTGAAGCCAGGACAAGTGAAAGCTGGGGAGACTCAACCTGTATTAATTAGTATATTACATGTTAATTACTATAGGATATCTTGTGAGCCCCTGGATCCAGCCTTACCTGAAACAAGCTAACTCCTAGGACTTTGACCTTTTTTTTTTTTTTTTTTTGCCTAAGTCAAATTGACATAGATTTTTAATAAACTCATTAATATGCTAAAAATTTTTATTACTCTACTAGCTCTCCCATAAGGCCAGATTCTCATATATCTATATCTATATCTATATGTATATATAGATGGAGCCTCACTCTGTCACCCAGGCTGGAGTCCAGTGATGCGATCTCAGCTCACTGCAGCCTCCACCTTCTGGGGTTCAAGAGATTCTCCTGCCTCAGCCTCCCAAGTAGCTGGGACTACAGGTGTGCACCACCATGCCTGGCTAATTGTTTGTATTTTAAGTAGAAATGGGCTTTCACCATGTTGGCCAGGCTGTTCTTGAACTCCTAACCTCAAGTGATCCACCCGTCTCAACCTCCCAAAATGCTGGGATTACAGGGGTGAGCCACCACACCCGGCCAAGGTTCATATACTTTTTATCAAGAAAGCTGCTTCTAGGGAGAAGAAATATTTCATTGCCCTTTATTTTCTTTCTTCATCCACTGTGACGTTATGCACACTGTGATTCTGAGCTAGGATTCAGCAGAGGTGCTCTGGAGCTCTCACTGTAGCCCAAATAGTCCTATTTTATGTACTGGGGCTGCTTGTCAAATCTCACTCTAACAGTTAATTAAGCTATTACGAATGGAATAATGTGACACCTTATCTTGAATGCATGCTCCTAGAGGGAAAGCTCAGCACATTGTGTGTTGTGTATGGTATATGGTACATGGTGGACCAAGCAGGACACATTTTTACATGATAAGGCTCCAATAAACATGGGCGAATTCTTTGATTGTTTTGAGGAAAAGAAAGACAATCTGAAAGTGAATGGCATATGTTTATTAGGTTGTCAAAAGACTAAGTAGGCCGTTGGTAGAGGCGATGTTTCTACACAAGAGGAGTGTGGTAGAATAAAGATGGCTGCAAATTGTTTGCTACTCTTCCCATTCAATGGTGGAGTCTAATTTCCCTTCCTCTGAATCTGGGATGGACTTACTGATTTGCTGGATCAATACATTGTGGCAGAAAGGATATTCTGGACAACAAAACCAAAAATAGACAAATGGGATTACTTTAAATGAAAAAGTTTCTGCGCAGCCAAGGAAACAATCAATAGAATGAAGAAACTACCTAGAGAATTGGGCAATATATTTGCAAGCCATACAACTGATACAGGGTTAATATCTGAAATATATAAGAAACCCAAACAACTCAATAGTATAAAACAAATAATCCGATTAAAAAAATAGACAAAGAACCTGAGTTGACATTTCTCAGAAGAAGACACACAAACAGCCAATAGGCATATGAAAAAATGCTAAAAAAAAAATCCCTAATTGTCAAAGAAATGCAAATTGAAACCACGAAGAGATATCGCCTCATACCTGTTAGGATGGCTATTATCAAAAAGACAAACGACAACCATGTTGGAGATGTAGAATAAAGGGAATCTTTGTACACTGTTGGTAGGAATGTAAATTGTACAGCCATTATGGAAAACAGTGTGACTGTTCCTCAAAAAAATAAAAATAGGCCTACTAAATGATCTGGCAACCCCACTACTGAATATATAGCCAAAGGAGATGAAATAAATATGCCGAAGAGATATCTGCAGTCCCATGTTCATTATAGGAATATTGACAATAGCCAAGACAGGGGATCAACCTAAGTGTCCATCAATAAATGAATGGATTAAAAAAATGTGGAACATATACGCAGTGGAATATTACTCAACCTTATAAAAGAAGGAAGTCCTGTCATCCTGCCATTTGTCACAACATGGATGAACCTGGAGGAGATTATATGAAGTGAAACCAGCCAAGCACAGAAAGGCAGATTCTTCATGATCTCACTTCTATGTGGAATCTAGAAAAGTCAAGCTCAGAGGCAGAGAGTAGGTTGGCGTTTGCCAAGGGATTGTGCAGGGGAAGAACTGAGGTGATATTGGTTAAAGAGTATACAATTTCAATTAGATAAGACGAATACGTTCAAGTGATTTACTGGATATTGTTAATAACAACATATTGTATTCTTGAGAATTTCTAAGACAGTAGATTTGAAGTGTTCTCAAGACAAAAGATAGTGAATATGTGAGGTGATGCATATGTTAACTAGCTTGATTTAGCCATATCACAATATATGCATATTTTAAAACAATATGTTGTGTGCAACAACTATGTAAAAAAAGTTGTCAATTTAAAATATGAATAAACTTATAAAGGAAAGAATGTTCTGAGCCTTCCATTGCTAAGTCCTGGGAAACCTTGTGGCTTTTGCCTGGACTTTTCATGATGCTTTTCTGGGAGGAAGCGGCATCCATGAATGACGTTTTCAAGTTTTCATGGTCTGAGACTGCCATGATGTGAGGAAGTCCAACCTAGCCGTGAAGGAAGAGGCCACAGGCAAAGAAGCCTGACCAGTTCCCAGTTCCCCCAGTCATTCCAGCCCAGACATGAGTCATACGAGTGAAGAAACCTGGGATGGCTCCAGCCCCAGCCACCATCTGACTGCAGTCACACAGGTGACCATGAATGAGAACTGTCTAGCACGTCATAGAAATGGGAAAGGTGATATAAGCTCGGGGTGGTTTGCTGTATAGAAACAGATAACATGACCTGGGAGGCAGCTCCTTCATAACACATAACACAGGTGATTCTTTTGCATATTAGGGATTTTGAACCACCTGATCTTTAATGTTCCTTTAACCTTCACAATGCAATGGCCCCCATATCCTTAGAGTTGGTAATTTATCTTCTTTTCTGGCTCAAGTAGTGGTTGGGGATGCCTGATGCAATAGAAAGACCGTGGGCTGCATATGAGGACATCTGTGTTCTGCCCTTGCTCTGCTGCTTGGGAACTGGGCATCCTTCAAAAGGCATGTTTCCTCTCCTCCTGTAGGTCTCAGCTCAGACAGCAGCCTCCCGGACCTCCCATTTAATCTCCCCGTCCTCTTGTAGCCACCTGCTATCACATCACTCTATTCAGTTTTCGTCGAGGCACCTGATATCATCTTGTGTGTTTTTCTTCAATTTCCCATAGAATGTGAACACCATGACAAGCAAGGGCCATAGCCTGCACATCTAGAACAGGAGTCTGGTGCAGAGTTCCACGAATACTGTTGGGCACTGGTAAATATTGTTAGAATGAACGGGTAGGCTTCTGTTCCTCTCCCATGTTCACCGTAGAGTAACTGTCAAGGTAAATGACATCTATGGTGCTCTCTGGCTTGAATAGTCCAAGATCTTATGATACGAGGATGAAAGAGCTCAGGACCATCGAGGAACAGGAATATGATGTGGCATGCAAGGAATTAGAAGTCAAGGGTAGGATAGAGATTCACCTGCAAGCATCTTCTCCTTTTGAAGATAGCAAGAAGACCTCAGGGGCTCCCCTAAAGTGTTCAGCTGGGCAAACTACAGTTTTAGGGGCTGGGTCTCTGGCCAATTCTGGTTAAGTTTTGGAATGTGTTCATGCCACATTCCTGCTAATGCCTCATAAAATACTATTTGCCAATAATGTCACCCTGTAATTACATCTGCTGAACTCGCTCTGCCTGTGTGTATGCTCTTTTTTCATTATGTAGCTTCAACCTTTATAATGTTACCAATTGACACCATAATTAGTAGAGTTTACTGCAGCACTGATTATGAGGGGCCTCCTTGTCAATCAGCCTCTGTTTGTTTCTGTTTGAGGAGCCATTATTCCTTTACCTTTAAACCTTGGCTAATTTGCAGGGCACATGGGTGCAGGGCTGTGTGTGTGTATGAGAAAGGGGTGCTCCCGGGGCCTCCTCGTACTTGACTGTCCTGCTTTGAAGTGGTCACTTTGCTTCCAGCCTTATTACATAATGCCCTTGGCCGGAGCTCTCCAGGCAAGAAGGAGCAGCCCCTGAGCATGTGTGAGGGGCCAGGGTGCAGGGCGCCACCCCCACTTCTCCCCAGGGAGCTGCCAGGTCTTTGGCAAGGTGCCCAGCCCCTCTGTGATTCTGTTCCTCCACCCAGCTCTCCTTCCTGCCCTACCTGCCTCCAGGGGCTTCAAAGAGCTAACAGATGTGGAAGAGCTTTTGAAATAAGCGTGCCATATAAATTCAAGGTGTTTGGGAATGGTTTTCTCATAAACCTGCCAACACTATCTTTTTGGAAAAGACAGAAGTCACAAATCCACTCTTGTTTTAATTTACTCTGGTATTTCCCCCAGCAGATGGCTAAAGAGCTGCTTGTCATGTGTCCTCGGTGCCTTCTGGGGAAACCTCAAGGACCATGGCCTCCCTTGAGGAATGGGACTGGATTCCAGTGATCCTTGCAAAGCTCTTGTTGAAAGGAGAGCAAGCCTCCCTTCCTTTTCTGGGAGATTCTACTAGTGCCTGGCGTGGGGAAGGCGGCTTCCATTCTTCCTCTGGCCACGTTGCTTAATCCGTCTTATGGGGTGGGGAGGGACTCCCCTGAAGCCTGGATACCTCTCCTCTCCTGCAGCCTCTTGAAGGCACACCAGGCATGGCCCAGCCTGCCTCCCGAAGCAGGGTGGACCCACCTCTGCAGTTCCTAGATCTGTGCTCCATGGAGCGTCAGACAGCGCGCCATGCTCTGGCCTTGGCTGTATAGATAACTGCCCTGGACACCCAGATTCCTGACATGAGGGCCGCACTCTAGGCATGGAGCTGGGGAAGAATTTGGAATCTCAATATTAGTAGGTGGTCAAGCTATATCCTCCAATCCAGCGTAAGCAGCCATAACTACTAAACGCAGCTCTCTCTACCTCCTGGGTCTGTTTCTCAGTTTAGATCTCATGGTGAGCTGGACACACCAGAAACCACAAGATGTGGTCACACAACTTATATCCTTACTTTTACCCACTTCCCAGGTTGTACTCACTCTTGGGGCTGGTTTTCCTACCACTGCACAACCAGCTCCAGTGGCAGGAAGCTCCATCCTCCATAAGGCAGCCTCTGGTATTGCCGAGCTTGTTACTCCTTACCCCATGTGTAGCTCAAGCCGTCTTCCCCAGCACCCATCTGTAGGGCCTGGATTTGCACTTTGAAGCTGCACAGAGAAGAACAACTCCTCCATTTCTTCGGAATCCCTTTTTTCTCTTCTTTTCTTTTAACCCATCTGTCTCCCTCCCAGGACACCCACGGTACAAACTCCAAGAGTCAGCCCTTCCACACAGTGTCGTGACACTGAGCAGGAATTCATGTAGAATCTCAGCCTGCCTTCTGGAAAATGTGACAGTGGTAGCTCTTGTTTTGCAGGTCCTAGCATCTCTTTTCTGTTCCCCTGATGTCCCAACACACATGCCCTTCTTAGGACATCACCTCCTGGGTATCTACTGTGTGCCAGCTGTACTGTGGGATGCCATGAAGCAGATGAGACAGAGCCTTCCTCTTTGGGAAATTGAGACCGGCTGAGGAAGGCCAACTAGAGACTTCCGAGGGATGGGACAATCTGCACCAGCTGGAGGAGCTGGGTCCATGCTGGGGCTGGAGAGGCCTGAGTTCAGTGTCATGGCTCTCCTTGCCTGTGCCTGAGTGGCACTGTGGACCCGCAACCACACTCAAACTCCCTTTCGTCCTCATCCTCCCCAGTGTCTTCTTTCCCTGTCATTGGCTGCTTAGAACGGAGACTCCTCCCTCCAAAGGGTTCAGACTCCGCCCCTTCACACCCCAGGCCTCATCATGAACTCTCTTGACCTCTGTCAACCTTGCTTTCTTTCCAAGACACCCCGATGGGCAATTTGGAAGCCTGGCTGCTTGGCGATGCATCGGTCTTAGCAAACAAGCCCACTTTCTTATAGGGAAGAAGAGAGACACTTTGTAAACATCAGAGCAGATTCAACCTCCCAACGGATGCGCGTGTAATGTGGCTTAGGCTATATTATTCTTGCTTAAGTTGGAGTTCGTGATTTAGCATTCCTGTTTAGCTGCAGAATTCCATAGAGGGTATTGCTGGATCCCAAATCTTTTGTCAGTGTAATTGAGCATAACATCTTTTCAGGTTTGTATTTCCAAAGATGCATTATCTCTTCTTATCCATTTGTTCTATTTGAGCTATTTGAAACTTTCGACGTGCCCCATCCCTCTGAAGGAATTTGAGTTTTAGGCTGATAATTTATGTTTATGCTGAGAATGCGGTTTCCTTTCTGCATCCAGAATGATTAATAGACTTCTCTCTGTAAATTAGTGCAGAAGAGGACATAGGTAAATTGCTAACCAAACTGAGAATTTCACTTTGTTCCAATAATTTCTTCAAGTCTTTATTTTTTATTTATTAATTATTATTATTATTATTATTTTTGAGATGAAGTCTTGCTCTGTTGCCCAGACTGGAGGGCAATGGCATGAACTCAGGTCACCGCAACCTCCACCTCCCGGGTTCCAGTGATTCTCCTGCCTCAACCTCTGGAGTAGCTGACATTATAAGTGTGCATTACCTTGCCAGGCTAATTTTAGTATTTTTCAGCAGAGACGGGATTTCACCATGTTGGCCAGGCTGGTCTCGAACTCCTGACCTCAAGTGATCCCCCACCTTGGCCTCCCAAAGTGCTGGGATTACAGCCGTGAGCCACCACACCCAGCCCTTCAAGCTCTTTCTTATCCGTGTTCCCTTGACGCACAATTCCACTTGGACTGTGTACCCTTTTGACAGTGAGAGAAGCCCTCATCCTTGCCTCCCACCTCCTGAGAATCCTCGTTCAGGACCAAGGATCAGCAAATCACTGCCTGTGAGCCAAACCCAGCCTGCCTGTGTGGCCTGTGTGCTAAATGTTTTCCATTAGGATGGTGCAAAAGTAATTGCCAGTCTTTTACTTTCTGTGCAAAAACTGCAATTACTTTTTCACCAACCTAATACATTTTTAAATGGCTGAAAAAGAAAATGAGTAATATTTTATGACAGGTGAAAATGATATACAATTCAAATTTCAGTGTCCCTAAAATAAAGTTTTGTTGGAACCCAGCCACACTCATTTGTTTACATGTTGTCTGATTGATTTTACATTGTAATGTCAGACTCAGGCAGTTACAACAGAGACCTTATGGCCCGCAAAGCCTCAAATGTTTACTCTCTGGCCTTCTTTTTTTGTGTGTTTTTGAGACAGAGTCTTGATCTGTCGCCAGGCTGGAGTGCAGTGGCATGATCTCAGCTCACTAGAACCTCCGCCTTCCAGGTTCAAGTGATTTTCCCGCCTCAGCCTCCCAAGTAGCTGGGACTATAGGCGCACTCCACCACACCCAGCTAATTTGTGTATTTTTAGTAGGGACGGGGTTTCAGTATATTGGCCAGGATGGTCTTAATCTCTTGACCTCGTGATCTGCCCGCCTCGACCTCCCAAAGTGCTGGGATTACAGGCGTGAGCCACCGCGCCCAGCCTGAATTCTGTGTCTCTATACCTAGCAGGTTGCATCTGTGTTATATATGTCTCTTAAAATACAAGACCTGACTCAGACCACTGCTGATCTCTGTGGACCAGCTGGAAACCTCTGTCTATGGCCCCAGGGCTGGCCTGGGGGATGCCTATGCTGAATTCCATTAAAGCCAAGATTTGCACTAATCTTTGCAATGATATGAATATTTGTCCTCTCCAAAACTCCTGCTGAAATATCCCCAGTGTGATGGTATTGAGTGGAGCCTTGAGGAGGTGATTGGGTCATGACGGCTCTGCCTTCATGAATGAATTAATCCACTCAAAAATTAATCAATTAATGGGTTATCACAAGAGTGGGACTGATGGTTTTATAAGGGGAGGAGGAGAGAGCTGAGCTAACATACTCGGCCCCCTTGCAGTGTGATGCCCTGCACCACTTCAAGACTCTGCAGAGTCCCCCCAGCAAGAAGGCCCTCACAAGATGCAGCCCCTTGACCATGGACTTCTCAGCCTCTACAATTCTAAGAGATAAATTTCTTTTCTTTATAAATTACCCGGTTTCAGGTAGTCTGTTATAAGCAACAAAAAACAGACTTAGACAATCTCAAAACTTTGGGTAGACAGCTCGTGCCTTCCCAAACACAATGAGAACAGAGCTCCTGGGGGATAGTATGGTCTGCAGCAGTGAGAGAGGGTGGGAAACCGAGCTGATGGGGCAGGTGTGCCATCCCCAGCATCACCTCAGCACCTGCTGTCTCTGACATGGTACCAGGGCTGTGTGAACCAGCAGAGGAAATGCAGCGGTGAAGAAGACTGCATGGCTGGGGTGCATGGGGTGCATGGCTGGCTCTGGCTGTAGTCCTGACACTCCATGGGCTATAGTGTCCTAAGCACATCACTGGGTTTCCGTGAACTCTGGGGTCCTCTCAATGGGAGGCATAAACACACCCACTGTCTTCTCTTGGGTGTTGTAAGGAATATTTGAGATAATCCAGATGAAAACAGCATGTGGCTTTAATGCAGTGAGTGAACGCTGCTGCTGTTGATGTCAAACGACAATACTGCTCTGTTGACTAGAGGTCTTAGGGAGAGAGGGGAGTTGGTTACCACCCGGGCTTTCACCCTCACAGGCACAGATAGAAGTGCATCTTCCCTCTTTCACAATCCTCTTCGCAATGAACTGTCGAGGTAATGAAGCAGGTATCATGAGACCTACGTGAAGTAGGAAGGAGCTGAGGTTCCGAAAGTGAGGATCTTGCCTTAGATCTCACAACTGGGGCTACGCCAGGTCTTCACACTCCTAATTCAGGCATTTACAGCAGCATTGCCTTAAGAAATAGAAATAAGAGCTGCCCATGATGGCCCTTCTGTTTAGGACCCAATGTCAGCAGGCCACACATGTCAGCAGCGATGCCTGCCTACACACGTGCCAAGGGTGTGGTCTGCGATAGTGATGGTGACAGGGTTGTTTGGGTGCCTTCCATGCCACAGACAGCTCTAGGGTTTCATGGACAATTAAACTGGTCCAGAAAACAGCATGTGGTTACTTGAGGTTTACAAGAAATGGTGCATATGGATCCACTTTGCTCTGTAGCACAAGTGTGCTTAAGCACAAAGGAAGAAATGTTTGGGTTAGATGAATGGAGAGTATCTGAAGTCTGTAGCTCCCAGGAGGCTTCTCTGTACGGACTCATTGCTAGGATCCACTATGTGACTTGGCTGGCCTCAGGAAAGAACTATCCAGCATTACACCAGGATATGATCTCTTCACAGCAAGATGCCTTTAAAAACTAGTTGTGAGGTGAGCTTCACTTGGACTCTTCTTTTGATTCTTCGGAATGGGTTCATTTCAGATGACTTGTGGTGGCAGGTCCTGCCCATATGGAGGGAAATGGAACTCAAGCTGGTGTCTGAGATGCTTGGAGCTAGACACTTTAGCAGAGGCCAGTGGATGGGGTCCAGGGTCCCTGGACATAGAGAGGCAGACGTAGCAGCCTAGGAGGTATGAGTGCAGGAAGGAGTGAGCAGTTTCACTGAATTAATTTTGAGGATGATATGCTCTTGGGGTGATGGTGGAAAAAAAAATACAGAACAATCTCAAACTGACTACCACCGCCAGCCTTTCCAGCCAGTAATAAAACTCCCATTTCTGAGCTCTGAAACTGTTTACCAGTCTAGCACTGACCATCCCCACCCCCTAGTCTCAGCCATTGCTCCAGACATCTGGAATTTTCTTAAAGACTGTTTCCTTTCCTCCTCTTTCATCACAGATTGCCTCCAAATTTCAAAGCCCAGAAACATGAATGCCACCTTATCGACCTTTCCTAAAGAGCAGAAGTAGCAAGAAGTCAGACAAAATGGGACACCTTGGGGAGGGGATTTGGGTTCATTTACAGCAAATGGATGGGTTAATTTTTCTACCTGGGGCTGTAGAAAATGAGGTCTCGATTAAAGAAATCTCTGTTGTCACTGAAGGCAGAGTCCTTTGCCTTCACTTCCTCATTAATAGAGAACAAAGGCAGCAGCCCTGTCTCTGCTTCCCTCCTGCTGAAGTTTCAACTCTGATTCCTTGCTCCTCCCAGACAGTTTCAGTGAGAGGAGAGCCCACCAGGGAAGCTTCCCACTCTAGCGGTGTCCTGAGGTTGCACAGGCCCGCTGATCCTCTGTGACTCAGAGCTCTCCCCAGGACATGCCTGGTGGTCGTTGGGCTGAGAATCCAAGTTCTTCAGGTCTCTCATCTTCCAGGTACTTATCCTTTCTCCAGTAGCAGGACCTGGGCTCTTGCTCCATTGCCTGGCGACCCTCCTGCTTGTTCCCCCCTAGGATATGCACCTGCTCCTTATTTGTGGCTGGGAAGACTGAGGACCGACGGCCAGGGAAGGCCCTGGGTGGGGCCCTCATGGGAGTTCAGGGCTGTGGAGAAAGAAGAGGATGAGGAGGCATGCTTGTTGGCAGGCGTGAGCCTTCCTCTCTGATGGAGGCCGTGAGAGGAGGAGAGGAGGGATTCAGGAAGGGCCAAGAACATGGAGAGACCAGCTGAGTGCTTCCATCTGCAGCTCTGATTGAATTATGGGGAAAGAGGCGGTTTGGGGAAGCTGTTGGCGGATCCCAACCATGCTGTGGCAAATGAGGGCCTTTGGCCTTTTGGAAAACCCATGCTTTATTAAAATCAATTAAAGGAGATGGAGTCCTTCTGTTCCCTTCTGTCTTCTCCCCTCCGTCCTTGAGGCAAGCGCATGCTGCTCACCATTGTTTTACCTTCAGATAGCTTGCAATGGGGAAGGGCAAACCTGCAATTATCCTGCCTGCCGAAAATGATGGCTGTCGCTTAAGAAAAAACCTGACTGCTTTCCTTCCACGGGGTCTCTGAATCCTGCCAGAGCATCTGTCTGTAATCTCTTCAACGACAGCTTTGTCTGAGCCAGCCCAGTGGCAGAGAAATGACAGGATTGCTGGTGGCCAGATGAGGGGGAGAGAGGGGCACGAGGTTGGTGTCCGGGTGCTGGGGCTTCCATCTTCAGCCTCCCTGCCCACCCAAAGGAGGAATCTTCGGTGTGAGGTGGGGTTCCTGCCACCACCAGGGAGCGCTCAAACAAGACATCTCTCTGCTTGTGTTTCTCAGAAGGAGAGGAGAAGCCCCTTGTCAAACCTTGAAATAAATGTCCAAGAAAGCATGTAATGACTTTGCATGGGAGCCATGGCATCAGAGAGTAGCTCATCAGTTAAAGCACATGTGGTTGCAAAGAAGAGAAACTCAACTCAGCCTGGCTTGCACAGGGAAGAGAATTTATCAGTTAATTAATGTCTGGAGATTAGGCAGAACTCAATTTAGGCTTTATCTAGAAGCTCAAACACATCACTGAGGTCTTGTCTCTGCCTTTTACAGATTGGTCTCATCTCATGTTCGCAGATGAACTTGACTGCCAACAATTCTCTGGACATCTTTCTTTTCCCATGCATCCCCTGATTGGATGAGCCAAGGTGAGTTCCAATCATTAAAACAATCACTCTGTGTGGGACAATGGAGTATCCTGGTTGTCTTAGCTGGGGTCCTATGTTCCTTGCCTGAAGCTGAAGATGGATTTAGCTTCATTAGAACCATAAGAACCCTAGTGGAAAAGATGGGATATTGGGAAAGAACCTGAGGGAAATGGATACTTTGATGGGCCATCTCTTAAGGATGGCCACCACATACTCTAAAGGATTGCACTAAGAGCCTGTGTTTTGGTGACTGATAGAGAAATGGACGTTTTCTTATATCCATTTAGAGCCTCCAGTATGGGCCACCCTGGTCATTGTCATTCTAGAATAATTGTATCAGAAGGTATCTCAGAGAGCATCTTACTGTTTTTCAAAGCCAGTGTAGGGCTCTTTAGTACAGAACCATCTTAACCATCTTCGGGTGGTCACTAGGCCCCCAGGGACTGGTAAGGCATGATCGTGTGAACCGTCTTAATACAGAGTTGGGCACGAATCCCAATATAAGGGGCTCATTCTTCCAAGTAAGAGGAATTCCTCTTTGCAACTGTCAGTCACAGATTCAGACTCATCCAGGCCCCTCTGTCTCAACTTTGAGCAGTCTCTCATCCTGCAAGGACCTCTGCTCTGTTTCTAAGATATTGACTTCCTTTTACTTCATGATGACACACATTCCCCTGAAGAAGACACCCTGTGCTACCTGAGAATAGAGTCGACTAAGCACCTATATTTTCGGCTGCCTGGTCTCCTTCCAAACTTACCAGTCTTAAGTATCATGCACTTAGAACTTTGCTAATGCAAGCAGACATTAGAGGCTAACAGTGGCTCGCTGTGTCATGACAGCTGACGTGGGGATGCTACCACAGAAGTCTTCGGAGTTATAAATCAGTGCCTTAGATAAAATGGTGAGACCTGAATTTAACCTGTGAAGAAAAGAGAATTGAAGGTAAGAAAGTCTGTTAGAAAATTTCCAAGCCACGTAGGCAATTGTCTACTTGGCCTTTGCAAGTTCTGAAGGAAGGGTGATATGACTTCAGAAGACAATTTTGTGATGCAGTTTCTGTGTGTGATTCCTTGGCTTTTGCAAAGAATTCTGTTTGCTGGATCTGCCCCTAACCTTCTGAGGGAAAAGAGGGATTCCTTTGAGTTTAAAGGTGAGCATGCTGTCTGTCTTTCTGTCTCTCTCACTGTCAGACAAGTAAAAGTTTGGCCAAGAAGCAATTATAGCAGGAATAGCTACAAATACCCGGGGAGAAAACAAGGACCAATGACCTGACATTGCAACATGCAGGAATAAACTTAGACATAAGGAAGAACTCTTTTTTCTTAGAGATATTTGTGGCAATTAAGGAGAACTCAAAAAAATGCTAAGAAAAATCAATTTTCCTGGAATTATTATTTTTTGAAAACTAGATATTTATATGCCTGAATTAGCATCAACATATTACTGTCAGAACCTGAGGTCCAATAATCTCTGTGAATCACTTTTAGCTGTTGAGTCATAAAGTAGAGGAGAGAAAAACTCAGTTTCTGAGGAGTTAGAGTCACTGTAAAATGAAAAACTAATCAATCCCATGTATTTTTCTGAAAGGTGGTATTTATTGGGCATCTGCTCTGCATCCAGGGAAATGAGACAAAAGATGGTAAGAATCCCTGCCCTCTAGAAATCATAGGACAAAAATGTATGGACAGCCTACTTAAGACCAGGTGCCAGGCAGTGCCCTGGAGACACAATAGCAACTAAGGCAGAATTAGTGCTGGATCCAATGGAACTTACACTCTAGAGGGGAAGGAAGATTATTTTTAAAGATGTCCAGGATGCCAGGAAGGGCATATTGGAAGAAACAAAACCTCCAAGGATGTAACAGGAAATGTCTCCTCGAGGAAGTGAGTGTTGGATTCAGAACTGAAGAATGAGCAATCTAGTTAGGAAGTCAAATCAACGTTGGGCAGAGTTCAAAGCTACAGCAGAGTCCTGGAAACCATGGGGATTGCTGTGTAGTCTCTGACCCGTTTCCCCAGGACTCAATAAAATGATCAAAGCACTGTCAGAGTTTAAAGATGCGTGTCATAAATCTTGAGGAATTTCTGCTAGAAATTGTTCTGTCTAATGGTAGGTACCTCTTGCTAAGAAAATTAATATCCACTTTAATATTAATATAGATATTAAATAGTATATATCCTAGCAAAGCTCCATCTATGCCTTCTAAACTGGAGGAGAAATAACTGATCAAAAGGGCCCAAAAATCTGTAACTAATGAAAATTTAGAAAATAAAGATAATGAAATCACTACAAATTCTAATCCATGAAAGCAAAGAATTAATAAGTCTTAAATATACTCAGTGTTAAAAAAATAAATGAAGGATAAACACAAAAACCTGTAGAAGACTTTCCTCTAAAATATTTTTCAATTTCAAACATGGGCAAGCTATTCAAAATTTCAATAAGCAGGAGATCCCTAAGTTAAGTGCTTCATAATTTATTTAAGGAAATTGTCAAAGTATTGATATTAAAACCAGAGACAAAAGTGAAAAAGAAAACCACAGACTTTCTCACTTAGAAGTACAGATTTGAATTCTCAAATGTTAAAATATGAGCAACAAATCAGTCTTATAATAAAAAATGCTACCACGGCCAAGGAAACTTCTTCTTAAGGGAACAAAGGTGATTCAATATTAGGAAATCTATTAATGTATTTCACTATGTTAATAGAACAGAGCAAAAAAAAATTTCTCAATAGCCGAAAGGCATCTAATAAAATTTTAAAATTATTTCTATTAAAAGAATTAGGTTGGAAAGATACTTTGGAAACTTGTAAAAATGCTTAACCTATTAATGACCATCACATATAAAACATTGAATGAATACATATATATATACACATATGTATGTGTGTGTGTATATATGTGTGTATATATGTGTGTGTGTGTATATATATAGAGAGAGAGCGCTAAGAGTAATAAATAATGACAGCTATCAGCATTATTATTTGATATTATTTGGGAGATACAGCCAATGCTATCAGGCAAGAAAAAGAAAGAAAGGCATAAACACTGGGAGAGAAAAAAACCTCATCATCAAAAGACAATATAGCAGAACGGTTATATGCAGAGAGTCCTGAGTATAAATCAATGTAGGTGCAACCTAAGAAAAAATACATTAGAAAGTCACCTAAGAATTAGTAATAAAGAAGGTAGTTAGAGACTTTTGTGACTCCAGGGAGATATTACCATCTGTGTTGTCTTAGTCTTTAGTTGCACAGGCTTCTCATCTACACGTTTGGAAAGAAATCAGAGCCTTTAGAGGTAGAAAGGAAAACTATTGAAAAAGTATTGGACGAGGGCACCCATTCTGGTAGATTTGTCTCCAAACCCTGCTGGAGGGGAATGGTGCAGGAAAAATCCACGTTCGTCTTGAAATTATTTACTCTGAAGGGGGCAAAAATGTGTAGTTTTGTGCATATGGGCTCTTTGCTCAGACTTCCTTATACCAGTGGCGTCAACCCCATAAACTTCGGTTCTTTTCTCTACAAAAGACAGTGAACATAGTTTATTGCACTCATGACTAATGCAAAGAAAACTCATGCAAAATTGTTGTGTCAGGAACACAAAAATTACCCCCAACCCCAACTAGCTGTAGTTTTTTACATTATCATTTGATAAGGACAGATGTTTCCTTCTAGCTCTTGCTATACCTGCCCAGAAGTTTATGAAATAGAGGTCAACTTTGCAATACTAAAGACCAAAAAGATGGTACAACATACAAGAGAGAATGTGAAATCCCAGGAGGTGGGAAATGTTCCTGAGTGCTGGAATTCCATAGAAAATAGTTTTCCTGTACTGCCTGGAAATGATTGAGTACTGTGGCCAGCAATGGGTCTCCTTGAGCATGTTTAGTTGCCTTTCACTGTATTTCAGACACAGTATTTTTTTTAAAATATGGAGTGTCTATGAGGAAATGAAGACAAATATGACTGAGAAAATAAAAAAAAGAATTTTAATAAATGGGAATATGGAATTGGAAATCTATTTCTTCCTTAAGTCAATCTATAAATGTAATGAAATCTGAATCAATCTTCTAAATAAATTTTTGGCAAATGTAAAAATATTTTACACCTTTTATCTAGAAAAATAAATGTGAAATGAACAAAAGTTGAAAATGAGAAAAGGATTGGAAAAAATATCTATGGAAATTGGGCACATAATATATTAGAGCATATTATGAAATCACATTGTTTAAAAATGAATGACACAAAAAATAGATCAATGGAAGAGAATAATAGGATCATAAATCGACCAAAATCTATAAAACTATTTATTATATGACACAGGCAGTGTGCTTTATTAAATGGTGAAATTATTCTCAGGAAGTTGCTTAAAGGATAAGAGACACAAATTAGTTTACCTTCTGAGGGTCAGAAAAATCCTTTCCAAACAGAATAACAAAGTCAGAAAATAGCTTACAAATTTGCTTAAGAAAATAAGATCAGTGGTCACCTCTGATTGGTGGGATCTTGGTGATTCTTCTCATTTTGGTGTTTGATGTCCAAATTTTCTGACTTCCCTGCATTGAGTAGTTTTTAAGAGGAGAAATAAAGGTAAAAATGGATATGAGTTAGGTGGGTTGGTACAGGATGGGAACAAGGACACCTTGATTAAATTCATCATGGAATGTGAGCTGCTGCTTTTTGAACAAGGTTGCTCTTGAACCTTTAAGGACTGTTTATCCACAGATTAGGAAGCATAGGTCAAACTTCACTGTTGTGTAAAAGACAGAGTGAAAATCTTGTTGTCAGGATTTGGACATGCTCCCAGGTAGGGAGGAGCTGCAGCAGATCCCACTCAACTTGAGGGCTGGAGGGCAGCCTGGCCAGTGCAGGCCTGGGGTCCAGAGAGACAGGGAGGTTGTGCAACAAAGCAATCCACCCACCACGGGGGGAGTAGGGCCTGCCTGCAAATTATCCTCCCAGCAGGATAAACCCCAATTGGTCATGATGCATTCTAATTTTAACATGCTACTGAATTCAATTCACTAATATTTTGCTAAGGATTTTTAAATCTGTGATCGTGAGAAAGTTAGTGTCTAGCTTTAAAACTTTTTTTAAATCTCTGTAATATATATTTTTTGGTTTTGGTATAAGCACAATGTTGGCCTCATAAAATAAATTGGTTAGTGCTTCCTCCTTTTGTAATTTCTGCAACATTTTGTATAAAGCTGGTATTCTCCTTCTTAAATGTTTGATAGCATTTACCAGAGAATCCCTCTGGGCCTGGAGTTTCCTTTGTGGGAAGGTTTTTAATTAATGAATTCAGTATATTTAGTTGACACATAGGACTATTCAGATTTTCCATTTCTGCCTTAGTCAGTTTTAGTAATTTCTCTTTCATAAAGTTGTAGGGTATGATGTGGTTTCCCCTCTTTCATTTACATTATTGTTTACCTTTGTCGTTTGTTTTATTGGTGAGTAAAACTAGAGCCTTATCCAATTTACTGTTTTTTTTTAAAAAAACTTTATTTTTTAAATTTTTTCTTTATTGTTTATGTGTTTATTATTGAGTTTTGACTGCTCTTGTCTTCATTAATTTCCATTTCTACTTACTTGGATTTTAATTTCCTTTTCATTTTTTTATTGTGGTGAGAACAGGTAACATGGGACCAACGTTTCCAGCAAAATTTTAAATGTGCAGTACAGTGTCATTAACTATAGACAAGATGTTGTACAGTGGATCTCTAGAACTTATGCTTTTTCTAAATTTTTGAGATGAGATCTTAGATAATTTATTTTGGAACTCTGTTCTTTTCTAATACAAGCATTTAAACCTGTACATTTTTTGTCTATGCACAGTTTTAGCCATCTCCCACACATTTTGATATACAGTTGTTCCTCAGTGCCCATGGGATTTGGTTCCAGGACCTCCTGTGGATACCAAAACTTAGGGATGCTGAAATCCCTAAAGTAAAATTGCATAGTATTTGAATATAATGTACGCACATCCTCCAGTATACTTTAAATAATCTCTAGATTACTTATAATACCTGATAAAATGTAAATGCTATGTAAATGGTTGTTTTTCTCTACTGTTTGGGAATCACGACAAGAAAAAAAGTTTGTAAATATTCAGTACAAACCCAATTTTTATTTGTTAATATTTTCAATCCAACTTCGGTTAAATTCATGAATACAGAACCCACAGATATGGAGGTCCAGCTATATTGTAATTTTGTTTTCATCCAGTTAAAAATATTTTCTAATTTTTTCCTATGACTTCTGCTTTGACCCATAAGTTATTTAGAAGAGCATTATTCAGCTTTCCAAATACTTACTGATTTTCCAGATACTTTTTCTGCCTCTTATATCTAATTTTGTTGAAGTTAAAGAACTGACACTGTTTGATGCCAGTTCTCTTAAATTTATTAGCAATCCTTTTATGGCTCAAAATATGATGTATCTTAGTTGTTATTCTCTGAGTATTCAAAAAATATGTGCATTCTGCTGTTTGGGTTGATGGGTCTATAAATGTCAACCAAGTCAAGTTAGTTGATAGTGTTGTTCATTTCTTCTATGTTCTTACTGATTTTCTGCCTACTTGATCTATCAAGTACTATGTAGGAGTGTTAAAATCTTCCACTGTAATTTTGGATCTGTCTTTTTCTCTTTCAGCTTTGTCAGTGTCACTTTATGTATTTTGAAAGTCTGTTATTGTGTACATACATATTTATGAACTGTCTTGTCCCTCTTTATCTCTGGTAATGTTTCTTGTTCTGAAGTCTGTTTTGTCTAATAATAATAACATAGTCAGTCAGCTTTATTTTTGAGTCTCTAGCAATGTTCTTGCTTTTACTCCCAGTTTTGGTCATTTATATCTTCTTTTTCTTTTTCTTGGTCAGTATGGCTAGAGGTTTATACATTTTGTTGTTTTATTTTTTAAAGAACTAGCTTTTGGTTTTATTGGGTTTTTTTTCTATCTTCTCTCTCTCTCTCTCTGTTTCCTTATTCGTCACTTTACTCTGATTTTTATTATGTTCTTCATTCTTACTTTGGGTTTAACTTACTCTTCTTTTCTAGTTATTTTCCATCAGAAGATAAGATTGCTGATTTGACTCATTTGTTCTTTTATTTTTTAAAATAAGCATTCAATGCAATGGTTCTTAAATAGGGGTGGTTTTGCTTCCTCCCCACTGGGCATTTGACAAAGTCTGGATACATTTTAATTTTTCTAGTCAGTGGGAATAGAGTAGTGAGTAAATTAAACAGACAATTCCCTTATGGATTTTTTATCATAATGGGAGCCACAAGCAATGAACAAGATTAAAATACCTAAAATAAAGTTGGGGTGAAAGCGAAAGCAGAACAAAGAAATAGAAAATAAGGACTATGGGCCAGCTGGGACTGCATGGTCAAGGAAGACTGATAGAATGATGTTTCTGACAGAATGATTTTTCAGCAGAGAAGTGAAGTAAAGAGAAGAGCTATGTTGAGTACCTGTGGAAGGAGTCTTCCACATGCAGAGAGTAATGGCAAACTGCAAAGGCCTTACAATGAGAACGTGCTTGGTGTCATCAAGGAATCATAATGTGGGTAACGTAGTTGAAGTCAGTGAGCTAGAAAAAATGTGATAAGAGATAATGTCGGGAGGTGTCAGATCCTAGATTGTGCTGTGCCTTGTTGGCCCTGGAAGCAATTTTGGATTTTATTTTAAATGTGATGGGAAGAGAGTGAATGTTTCAGCAGGAGACACCAGGAGGATCCCTGTGGCTGCTGGTTTGGGAATGGAATAAAGGGAACAAATATGGAAACACAGAGACCAGCTGGACATTACTGAAGCCATCCAGGTAAGAATTGCTGGTGATTTGGGCTAGAGGGTTGGAAGTGGAAAAACTGCAATTCCAGGTAAGTTTTGAATGTGGACACCACAAGGCTTACTAATAGATTTGGTGTGATCAATTACAGAGAATGAGGGCAAGGATGCTTCCAGTGATTTTTCCTGAGCAGCAGAGTAGGTCATGTTGCCATTGACCGAGATTGGAATCACTAAGGGAGAAAAGGAGTTTGGATAAAGAAAGCAAAAATTTGCTTTTGGGCTATATTATGTACAAGAAGTGTATTGTTCATCTGAGTTGTATAGAAGCAGTTGGTTATAAAATGTTTAGAGCCCAAGGGAAAATTTAGGGGTGGAAGTATAAATTTGGATATTTCTACATTAGAAAATATATTAATGTAATTTACTATATTACCAAAGCAAAGTAGTAAAACCATTTCTTTATCGTTATAATAGGTGTCTGAAAGCATTATGAAACATCTACCACCATATTGTGATAAAATAATAAACTAGAGATAGAGAAAATATCACAAAAAGTACAACAAATATGCAAAATATTGGTAAAACATAAGCAATGTCATTAAAGTTAGGAAATACAAAAATGCTTGCTACTATTCAACATTTTACTAGATGTATTAGCCAATTAGCAAGGGAGAAAAGGGAGGAAATAAGTTGGAAAGAGACAAAACTGTCTCTACTTGAAGATAATATAATTAACTGTGTTAATAATCCAATCTATTAACAACTGAGATAATCAATTAACAATACAGTAACATTGATATAAGATGTCAAGTGAGTGGCTGGATACAAGATTAATATGAAAAAGTACAAAACTTTTACTGGTTACTGTGTACCAGCAGTAACCAAGTACAACACATCTTGTTCCAAACCATGATAAAAAAACTATAAAATACTGTAGCTGGGAGTAAACAAATTTAATGGTAATATAATAAACCTTTATGGAAAAATCTAACATTTTAATAAATTGACTTGAATATAAGTGGAGGATTATTTACTGTTTATGGGTGGGAGTTTCTATTTTTAAAATGTTGCCTCTCTCCAAAATTATCTGAAAATGTAATGTAACCCCAAACAAAATGACAATGATATTATTATGCAAATCAACAAATAAATTATAAAATTTAAGTGGAAGAAAACTGCTCATGAACAGACAAGAAAGTTTGAAAAAAACAGTGATCAGAGGAATGGACTTTCATCATCTGATATAAAATTTATGAAACTTTAAACATTAAAGAAGTGCGGTATTGCTTAAGAATCTACAAATAGATGAAATAGACTCAAAATTTCAGAAATAGACACTTGTGTATATTGAAGTTATCATGAGATACACCGATATTTGAAATTAGTGGATGTATTAGTCAGGGTTCTCTAGAGGGACAGGATTAATAGGATAGATGTATATATGAAGGAGAGTCTATTAGGAGAATTGACTCACATGATCACAAAGTGAAGTCCCACAATAGGCCATCTGCAAGCTGAGAAGCAAGGAAGCCAGTCCGAGTCCAAAACCTCAAAAGTAGGGAAGCCGACAGTGCAGCCATCAGTCTATGGCTGAAGGTCCGAGAGCCCCTGGCTAACCACTGGTGTAGGTCCGAGACTCCAAAAGCTGAAGAACTTGGAGTCTGATGAATGTTCAAGGGCAGGAAGCATCCAGCACAGGAGAAAGAAGGAGGCCAGAAGACTCACCAGTCTAGTCCTTCCACATCCTTCTGCCTACTTTTATCCTAGCTGTGCTGGCAAGTGATTAGATGGTGTGCACCGGGATTGAGGGTGGGTCTGCCTCTCCCAGTCCACTGACTCAAATGTTAATTTCCTTTGGCAACACCCTCAAGGACACACCCAGAACAATACTTTGCATCCTTCAATCCAATCAACTTGACACTCAATATTAACATCACAGTGGAGATTGAAAGGGGTGTTTAAAAATGGAGAACTGGTCTGTTAGATATCTAATTTAGAAAATGTACATTATGAATTTAAGACATACGAAGTACCTAAACACACACACACACACAGAGAAATAAAACTGTAAGAGTATCAAAAAGGATAATAGAATCTATTTTAACAATTATTTTTAAAAGTAGAAAATAAAAGATGAATAAATTTGAAATTGCCAAAGTTTTAAAAAACACAGTATGTAGCCAGGAAACATCTTAAGCTAAAGGTGACACTGGAAGAAAATATTTGCCTCAAATGTGATGAGGACAACCGTCAAAAATACATGAAAATGCTTATAAATCAGTGAGAAAATTCAAGCCATCTAATAGAAAAATAAAGACTATTTAAATAGTTCAAAGGAGTCAGCCAATTTGGAAAAGAAAACTTTTCCCTGCAATTACATTTCCAGGATTTATCATAGCAAAGCAGTAGAAATCATCCCAAGATGTAACCAAATATGTTTATGGAAACATTGTTTACAAGTAGAAAAAAGAAGCCTGGATAGATGAATAATGAATACTACCGGAAAATAGTTATCCTTAGCATAGTATATTATGCCATATTTTTAAATGTCAATACAAGTTATACATGGTTTGATGTCATTGGTATATTAAGTAAGCATGAGTTGTGACCTAGTCAAAAGGAAACTTTGTTTTAACTACCATCCCCTTAAACTTTATTCATTGGGGGACAGGCACAGCGGCTCATGCCTGTAATCCCAGCACTTTGGGAGGCCGAGGCAGGTGGATCACGAGGTCAGGAGATCGAGACCATCCTGGCTAACATAGGGAAACGCTGTCTCTGCTAAAAATACAAAAAAAATTAGCCAGGCGTGGTGGCGGGCGCCTGTAGTCCCAGCTACTCAGGAAGCTGAGGCAGGAGAATGGCGTAAACCCGCGAGGTGGAGCTTGCAGTGAGCCGAGATCGCACCACTGCACTCCAACCTGGGCGACAGAGGGAGAGTCCATCTCAAAAAAACAAAAACAAAAACAAAAAACACAACTTTATTAATTGGGTAGCTTTTCCATATCCTTAGTGAAAGTGCCTGGAGGTCCTGACTTCACTGGGTACTCTTGGGTAAAGGTGACTCAGGGGGATGGGTGTAACCGGGTTCACTCTAGGATAACAACTGTTTCAGAAGAAAACCTTGTTATGAATCTTTTCACTCTCTTCTCTTTAGATCCTTTAGTCATTCTCCTAAGACAGTATCAGGAGTTGTGGAGCAGATTTTACTTTACAGCCATTGTCTATTTTTCATACAGTGCGGTTAGTCCGCCAGTCACCTTGGTGTTTTGATGCGTATCTAGTTGACTCCTCAAGGGACCTCAAATCCATAAGAAACTCACTTTGACAATCTGTCACTTAAAAAAAAATGTTCACAATAGTTTTTTATATTTTTCTCTTTCTAGCAAAACCAGAATGACTACTCCATATGCCCAGCTTAGATGCTGTCTAGTGCTTAAGTCTTCTCCAACCCCCTACCAGAGTGAATACATTTTTTCTTGGTATTCCTTGATGCATTTGGTATGCCTACATTATTATATTTGGCATGTTGTATTTAATCAGTTAAATACAACAGCTGCTGTATTTATGTGTCTATGTGTCTCCTTCATCCCACTGAATGTAAGCCTCTGAAGGGCAGAGGCTGTGTCCAATTCAGTTACTGTCTTCCTGACGTATTTCATAGCCTAATGCCCGGAGCACAGTAGGCGCTCAATAAACAGAATGAGCATTCTATTTCCTGAGCAATGCTGAGGAGCCTTGGCTCAGGAAAGGGGTAGGGAAATGAGATTTCTTCGGTGTGAGTATGAAGTGAGACTGAACTTTTTAAACACCCCGTAGCCAGGAAATGGAACACTTCATATTAATATGTACATTTAATAAATGACAAATAACATCAAACACAAAATATTACATGTGCAATGTAGCATGTGCGAAGCTGAAAATGATTTTCCTGAGTGCTGGACTGTAATCAAGTTCCCTAATGTTGCATTAACATGGGTCCTTTAGCTTAATAGATCCTCCTGATATTTTTTAGACATTTAAGAAATGGAATAGACCCAGCCATATCCTAGCTGAGAATGCATACAACTAATTTCCCTCTGAAACTCAAGGACATCTTCCAAAGTGTGATGTGGATTCCTGGATTTTAAAAATTAAACTGATTAAAAAAAATAGATCTCTTTTGAAGATGAACAAGATCCACATTCCCCTTTCAAAATCAATGTCCCAATTTCTAAGTGGATACCTTCTTCCTAATTTATCTCTGAAAAATAGACCTGTCAGGTCTTTGGCATTTTGCTTGGATATTTCTTTGTTAATGTTGGCAAAATAACTAATGCACATGGGAGATGCATGGGGCGTCTTGTGTGGACAATTCATTTAGCATTAAAGCTCATGGAAAAATGATGCCTTTACTGGGTTTCCCTGACCAGCCTCAGGGGCTCTGAGATTAGCTTTAGATTCACAGACAGTGGCCAGGCATTGACCCTGGGGGTCTGGCATCTGCACATTCAGGAAAAATGTCCTTTCCCCCAGGCAGGGCCATTATTCCATCACCACTGTCCCAAAGCATTAGACGAAGAAACAACTTTCAACAAATACAGTCTACAGCAGTTCTTGCAGGAGGTGAGGAAACTGCTGATGACTTCTCTACGGTCTTTGTACCTCTCAGTCTTGGAGGTGTGGCCAGGTGTAGTGTAGTGAAAATCGGCCTGGATATTTGAAGACCATGCTTGGCATCCACACACACACAAAAAAGAATCTATAGATTTATCTTCCATTGTCAGCTTTGAGGACCATTACTCCATATTGAATATTCTCAAGTTTTGGCATCTCTGGGCACTGATGAAACCAGCTTCCTCCTTGATGTCCCAAGACCTGGATTACACCTTCAGTTTTGACGCACCTTTGTTCTCTGACCTTCAACTAGCCACCCAGGCTCCTGGACTGAAAATGGGGTCAAAAATATCCACCTCAGATCACCTTAGGCCTGGAGTTTGAGACCAGCCTGGCAACGTGGTGAAACCCCATCTCCACTAAAAATACAAAAATTAGCTGGGTGGGGTGGCGTGGGCCTGGGGTCCCAGCTACTTGGGAGGCTGAGGCAAGAGAATTGCTTGAACCAAAGAGATGGAGGTTGCAGTGAGATGAGATCCTGCCACTGCACTATAGCCTGGATGACAGAGTGAGACTCCATCAAAAAAAAAAAAATACCCACCTCATTAGTGATTTTTGGAACAAATAAGATAGTGTGACAATAGAATTTGCAATCTGAAAAAAATTAAAACTCTCAAAAAGTACATTGTTAATATTGTCCATATTAGGCTTCCGGATTGATGCAGTAATAAATACTCAGTTTTGTCTTGCCCACTGCCAAGTTTTTGTAATGCTTTCACAAACTTTACCTTATTTTAAAAATGCATGATATACTCTTTGCCTGAAACTGTAGGAAGATAGTTGAAGAGGGGTGGGACAAGAGGCAGAGAAGTTAGGTTTTCAAAGAGTGTGCATACTAGTTGGGGAAATAGGGTGAACTACATGTAACCATTTCCAAGAGTATCATCTTATTTAAACTGATAAAGTTTACACGGGTCAGGAGTGGACAAATGCTTTGAGCAAATAGACAGAGGCCAATTAAACATCCCACTCCTGGACCACAAGCTCCTCCATTTCTATCCTAAATCCATAGTCACCAACCCTAGAAGATCTCTCAAACCTGCGAGGCTCTTCCGCTGCGTTTACCAAATTAATTTGCTTTCTTGCTTATAGACTTATTCTGAAACATATCTCTTCCTTTCAAATGTTTGACTGACACCACTCAGCACATGACATGACCTCTTACATTACTGCACTTGTCTTAGACAGAGCTTCCTGGTGCTGTGCCCCAAGCCTCCTTCACCTGCGCAGATCTGGTCCTCCTCCCTTCTCAACTGTGAGATGGAGGATGCTCCTCGTCTTCTCTGGGGTGAATTCTCTTCCCCACCAACACCACCCAAGCTTTAGGTCCCACCCCTCCTAACTTAACAAAAACCCAACACGATCTATAAAATATCTCTTCCCCTTTTTATCCACGCAAGTGCTCTTTCCCCCACGGGGACCTTTCTGCTTACCGCGAACATCCTCAAAATTCCTGTCTTCAGCAAATAGGCAAGCAAGCCAATAAGCACACCTCCCTGGATGCCACATCTCTCTCCCACTGCTGTCCTGCTGTTCTCTCCCTGCTACAGCCAAGCTGGTGGGAAGAATGGCGTCTGCCGCAGTGAGAACAGTTTGCACTGCCTGTTCTCTTGTTCCTGTTTCCTCACCTCCCATTTGCAATGACGTTCATGCAATTAGCTTCTGCCCACATCCCTCCACCAAAAAAGACATTAGTTCACCAACACCCTTCATGCCCTAAATCCAACAATTGTTAAATTCTTTACTCTCTTGCCCCTTAGCAGCTCAAGGCACTGATGACGCTTGCCTCTTCACTGGAGCCATCTCTTACCTTAGATTCTGTGCTGACACACTCCCTTGGTTCTCTTTCTACCATCCTAGGATCCCCTTTCAGTCTCTTGAAGACTCATTGATTCAATCATTAAATGAGAGATCTGTCAGAGGTATGACCCTAGCCCTTGTCATTTTCCTTGAGTAATCTCCTTTATTGTTTTCCTTACCATTATTTTCCATTTTAATTGTATTTTTAATAATTATTTTATTTATTTTATTATTTTGAGATGGAGTCTTGCCTTGTCACCAGGCTGGAGTGCAGAGGCGTGATCTCTGCTCACTGCAACCTCCTCCTCCCAGGTTCAAGTGCTTCTCCTGCCTCAGCCTTCCAAGTAGCTGGGACTACAGGCATTGCACCACCACGCCCAGATAATTTTTGTATTTTTAGTAGAGACAGCGTTTCACCATGTGGCCAAGATGCTCTCGATCTCTTGACCTCATGATCCGCCTGCCTCAGCCTCCCAAAGTGCTGGGATTAAAGGCATGAGCCCCCATGCCTGGCCATAATTATTTATTTTAATTGGTAAATTAAAATTTTATATATTTGTAGCATATACAGCATGACTTTTTAAAATACATATATATTATGTGATGGCTAAGTCAAGCTAATTAAGTATGCATTTCTTCACATACTTATTATTTTTTGTGGTAAGAACACTGAAAATCTACTCTCTTAGGAATTTTCAAATATACACCACATTGTTATTAGCTAGAGTCACCATGCTGTATAACAGATGGCTTGAACTTATTCCTCCTACCATGTATATATCTATAACTTCCATATTTTCATCTGTAGTAGATGCCTCTCTGCAGAGCACTGGATCTGGCTAGTTTCCATCTTTTCTTAAATAATTCAAAGTCATCTCAATTTCAGTGTGTTCAAAATCAAACTGGTGGTCATTATTCTCAAAAGTAACTCCCATCTCTAGTTTTCCATTTCCAGTGAAAACATCCCTGCCTCGTCCACGTGTCAAAAGGAATTGTGAGGTCCTCCTCTCTCTCCATGGTCACCATCTCCAAAATACGGCTTAGTCTCAATATCTTATTTCATAATCTGTATGGAATCTGAATTCTTCTTTCCGTGTCCAACACAATCATCCCAGTCCAAGTTGCCATCTCTTTCCACCAGAGCTATGCAGTAACTACCAATTGATCTACCCTCATGCCACCATTCTCTTTCATGCCTCCAGCGTGATCCTTGCAAATGGAAAACCTCTTTGTAATAGAATGAGGTTATTTCCTGCTAACCCCTGCTCTTTGCCCATTTAGTCAAGTGGACATTTTACATTTGATGCCTCAGAAAAAGGAAAAGAATGATACTAGCAGAGTACAAAGAAAAAGGAAAACATTTGGCTGGGTGTGTTGGCTCACACTTGTAATAACAGCACTTTGGGAGACTGAGGTGGGAGGATTGCATGAGTTCAAGACCAGCATGGGCAAAAGAATGTGACCTTGTCTCTACAAAAAATTTTAAAATTAGCTGGGCATAGTGATGACTGTAGTCCCAGCACTTTGGGATCGCTTGAGTCGAGGAGTGTGAGGCTTCAGTGAGCTATTATCACACTGCTGCACTCTAGCCTGGACAAAAGAGCTGGATCCTGTCTCAAAAAAAAAAAAAAAAGAAAGAAGAAGAAGAAGAAAGACAGAGAGAGAAAGAAAGAAAGAGAGAGAGAAGGAAAGAAAGAAAGAAGAAAGAGAGAGAAACAGAAAGAAAGAAAGATAGAGAAAAAGAGAGAAAGAAAGAAAGAGAGAGAGAGAAAGAAAGAAGGAAAGAAAGAAAGAAAGAAAGAAAGAGAAAGAAAGAAAGAAAGAAAGTTCTAGCT
>NW_012105142.1:2113245-2146985 GCF_000951045.1 Mandrillus leucophaeus
GCAGGTTCAAGTGACTCTCCTGCCTCAGCCCCCCAAGTAGCTGGGATTACAGGTGCCTGCCACCATGCCTGGCTAATTTTTGTATTTTTAATAGAGACAGGATTTTGCCATGTGGGCCAGGTTGGTCTCAAACTCCTGACCTTAGGTGATCCGCCCGCCTTGGCGTCCCAAAGTGCTGGGATTACACGCAAGAGCCACTGCACCCAGCCCCAAACTTTCTCTTGATAATTTAGGAAACTTCTAAATTCCTAGAAGGAAAGCGGGGCTCTGGACCCTGGATCATGGCTGTGAAGTGGAGAAGGCACACTGCAAAGGAGATCCGAAACTCTCATCTCCTTGCTAAACACCATTCCACGGCTTCCCAAACCCTGGGAATGGCCTCTGGGGCCCTGGGAAGTCTGGCCCCTGCTCATCCTCCCTCCCTGCCTTGCCGCTCTCTTCTCTCTTCCTCTGCCCACCTCCACCCCCACAGTTGCCTATTTCACTCTCTCCGCATACCTTCAGGCTTTCCCTGCTCAGAACTCTGCCCTCCCACAGGAAGGTGCTGCTTCCCCCACCCTGTTTGCCTTGGAGCTCAGGTCTAACGTCACCTTTTCCAAGGAGCCTCCCCTATCACCCTGTGCAAAGTCAGATCCAAGTCCTTTTCTTTACCTCTGTCTATAAATGGACTTTCATTAGTATGGTAATTTAATGGGTATCTCCCCAAGTAGGCTGAGCATTTTTGTGGGGAGCATTTATGGTCTAGTCAGTTCCTGGAGAATGGCAGGATTTTATCTGATTGTACAGCGCTGGGGGAAGACTCAATGAGCCAGTGCATGTAAAAACATTTGCAAACTGTAAAGTGCTAACCGACATACAGGGTCGTTAGCAACCTGACTATGCTATGAACCCAGGTGCGGAGGAGAAGCGAGTTGCGAGTTGCAGTCAGATCTTGACAGCTCATCGCCAGCCCCTCCCCGGGACCCTTTCCTTGCACTCTCCCGTATCTGTGAAGTCTGTTGTCCAGGGATATTAGGAATTCAGTCTTCAAACTCGCTTACCACGTTTCCCCGTGCAAGCGATCTTTGGTTAATTTTTTCTGCTTTGATGTTTTGTTTTACTGGACGGGCCTGGCAAGCCACTATTGTGTGCACTGTGCTATATAAGGTTTTATTGGATCACATTGTTTACGCCTGTCTGTGACAGGTACTAGCGGTACTAGCCACCCTGTAATTTTCCAGCAGTGAAAATAATAGAGGAATTTCATACAGGTAAAATAATTAGTGGTTTAGACAAAAAAAAAGAATATTAGTCTTTTTTTTAAGCATAAGTGTCACTTTCTGGGGTTATAAAGACAGATTACACAGAATTTTATCGGTTTAACTATGAATTCATGTTTTGCCAGTTGCTCCGTGACAGCTCCATGGTTCAGATTCTGCTGTAGGTTGTGGGGTCTGGACTCACTGGGTCAGCCTCACTGCTGATGAGCCATTGTTTTTTTTTTTTTTTTCTTTTTAAAACAAATCTTGACACACTTGGTTTTGCCTGTTTCAACAACCCCTTCCCTATGCATGTAGCCTCAGCCATAATTTGCTGTTCTGACCCAAGAACTGTTCTTGTCTTCTTGTGTGCCCCGCCTCTTCCGAGGCCCCGGTGGCTCTCCCCTTGGGATGGGGACACAAAGCAGAGAATGGAAAAACTGAAAGAAGCTTTGGAAATTTTGTCTGACCTAAATCTGGCAAGATTTACCAAAAGGAAAAAAAAAAAAAAGCCCGATTGAAATGGAATTTTAGATAGACAACCAAAACTTTTTGGTAGATACATGCCCCATGAAATATTTGGACATAGTTTATACTTACAAAGAATTGTTCATTGCTTATCTGAAGTTCAAGTTCATCCTATATTTGAGGCAGCAACGCTAGCCCAACCCTCTCGTGTTTAAAGGTGGGAGCACGTCTCCTCTGATTGGAGGATGTTTCTACAGCCCATCAAATTCATCTTGAGTCTAATTTTGTGAGTTTCCGTTTCATTTTTTCACACTATGCCCATGTGGCATGCTTTTGTGGGAGATGGTGGAATCCTGGAAAGGGGTTCCCTCTATCTGTGCTTCTAGATACCCGAGTTGGGGAATGAAACAGCGCCCTGTAATTTGAATTCTGGCTAAGATTCTAAGAGCTGCTCTCTTCCCACCTGCTCCCTCCCCACCATGGAGGCCCTCTGGACAAAGTGTTCCTGTTCACCTGCTGCTTATTGTCCAACAGTGCCTTCCTTTGTTCTCCTTGCCCTCTCTCTAATGCCCTGTCTTTCTATTCTTCCTTTACTCCTTCCTTCAGACTTATCAATGTCATTCATAGTAATTTTGGAGTTGGAAAAAGCAATGTGTTTTCTTTCTTCTATCCTTGGGGGATTTGGGCATATGCATGCTGGGGGCACAGAATAGGATGCACATTGTCCCTAGAGCAGGGCTTTCTGAGTGAACTCACCGTGGTCAACAGTGCAAGGAGACCCACCTAGGTACTCCCAGGTCATTGGTGAGTTTGATCGAAATCTCAGTTGAGGAGTATTTAGGAGGTGGAGAAGGGCAGATAATATGCCTTTTATACATACACACATAACACATACATATACATATCTGTGTGTGTGTGTGTGTGTATATATATATATAGAGAGAGAGAGAGAAGCTTATATAAAGCACAATCACCCCAGCTCTGATTATAACCACGCTATTTCCTTATTGTGAATAGCCCAGGTCATTAAAGAAACGACTCTTGTGTTGGAGAAAACCTGGCAAAAAGCAACTAAGGTGATAAACCAATCCTTGGAAGGCCGGGTAGCCCTTCCTCTGAAAGACTGGCCAAGAGAGACCCCAGGGGTGCAATTAGGGACAGATTTATGAAGTGGCAGAGTGTGGGGACTTAGGGTTCTCTTTCCTGTGGGTCAAAAGGAGGAATAAAAAGGTGAAAAAAACTTTATACATATATAGAAAAAATTGAAGCCAAATGTTCTCACACCATTGCAGTACGTGTCTTGTATTCTTTCCATGGAGCTCGGCGACAAGTCAACAATAGGTGATGGCGAATTGTAATGGCTGAAAGATGACCAAAGAGGTGGGATGCTGTCCCTGACGCCCAGCCCCCTTCCGTTCTACAATGCGTTGGCATTCCTAGACATAGTAACAGAAAATCAAAATAGATTAGAGGCATAAGGGGAGGAAAGAGGTACTAAAATGATTTCCTGGGGAATGTTACCAAGGTGGGGATGGGTGTGGGTGGTCATGTGGGTCAGGATACAAAGGAGAGAGGACCAGACCTAGTGGGAGAGGGTAGGGCAGGCTCAGGAGATGGCAGGGTCTTCTCTGGCTACCTGTGGAGTGAGGAGCCAGGATCTTGGATCTGTCTTTGTTGAGGCTTGTGAAGGGTCTTATTATTTTTATTTAGAGACAGGGCCTCTCTTTTTCACCCAGGCTGGAGCGCAGTGGCACAATCATAGCTCATTGCAGCCTTGAGCGCTTGGGCTCAAGTGATCTTATCCTCCCATCCCAACTGCCTGAGTAGCTATAACCACAGGCACATGCCACCACACCAGGCTAATTTTTAAATGATTGGTAGAGACAGGGACTTGCCATGCTGCCCAGGCTGGTTTTGAGCTCCCAGCCTCATACGATCCTCCTGCCTTGGCCTCCCAAAGTGCTGGGATTACAGGCATGAGCCACCATGCTTGGCCTCAAAGAGTCTTTTTTTATTTCACAAAATGTTGTCGGTTAAAAGTCATTAGGCCAAGACTCTCGGAGTTCTGGGAGCTCATCCTCCGGCCTTCATGGGAGTTTGGGCTATCAGGCCTTGAGCTCTGGATGCCAGGCTCAGCTTCCTGCTCTCTTCTGCAGAAGCAAGCAGGCATTCAGAGGATGTCTGCTCCCCACCAGTGTCATGCCGTGCTGTTTGAATGAGCCCCAGAATTGATGAATTAACTCCTAGTTGGTGGTAGAGTGGGAGAAACTGAACCTCCTGCTACTGGCTCTTCCTCTAAATTCACATCTGCACATCTCTTGGTTGAGAAATCCTGTCTCTCAGGCCTGCTTCTGGAACGGTTTATTCTTGCAGTGCCACTGGAGTCGAAAGACAAGACACGGCCCAGGCTGTGTGTGTGTGTGTGTATGAATGTGCACGCATGCGTACACCACTTCCATACAGATGTGCTGGGTGTGTGCCTACATGCGTATCCATGGAATCATATATCTGCTCTGAGAGCATTCAGGGAGAGTGTTGCAGGGTGTGCTTGCCATGAATTTTTGATCTGGTGCTCCACACCGTTACCACATAATAAATATTGGTGAATATCACTTTAACTTAGGGATCATTGCAGGGTAAAAATGCCGTCCATCAGAATTTTGGAGAGGAAAGTTCCCATGGCAATCCATTCCCAGGGATGGAAATGTATGTGTCTAGGCAGTGGAAACTGAAAAACTGTGTTAAGTGGTTGGAACACCTCCAGCGGGGTTGGGGACCAGCTGCCTGGGCAGCGTTGTCAGTGGACATTGCCTAGAGAATAAAATCCTCCTTTCCCAGCCTCGGGGAAGGGGCTATGACAACATGTAGATGAGTGTCTCTGTCTTCCTTTTACCTGGCTAGGGCAGCATTTCCAGGCTCCTACCTTGCAGAAGTGAAGCCCCAGGAGGGACCCCCATGGGGTAGAGTGAGCCTGGGGCCGCCAACTCTCCTTCTCTCCTGTGAACGAAGGCAGGACTCTGGAAGGTGAGGGTGAGAAGGTGGACACAGCCTCTAAACACCATGGTCCCATCAAACATGTGTGTGAAGGTTGTCACAGTGTTGGGGCCAGACAGGTAAACTACCTGACTCCTTGCAGCACCTGTGAAAGCCCCACAGGAGGATGACTCAACCCCCTCAAGATGCAAGAGCTGCCTAGTTGAGAGAGACAGGTGGCTACAGGGAACTGGAGGTTGCCCTTGGTCAGGAGGGTCAGTGAGACCGCAGCAGGCTGCAGGATGCTCAAGCCTGAGGACCGTGCTGTACTGGTAGAGAGCCCTTCATGTGCACACAGATGCATGGACGAACTGCAGCCGAGTCGCATCCTGCAGAGCAGGCATGGAAACACGAGGTAGAGGGCATCAACAGGACACTCTCTGTGTAAGTGGCAGGAACTTAGGATAAAGAAATTCATGGCCGGACAGTGACTCACGTCTGTAATCCCAGCACTTTGGGAGGCCGAGGTGGGTGGATCACTTGAGGTCAGGAGTTCGAGACCAACCTGGCCAACATGGTGAAACCCCATCTGTACTAAAAATACAATAATTAACAAGGCATGGCAGGTGTCTGTAATCCCAGCTACTCAAGTGACTGAAGCAGGAGAATAGATTGAATCCAGAAGGTGGAGGTTGCAGTGAGCCGAGATGGCACCACTACACTCCAGCCTGTGAGACAGAGTGAGACTCCATCTCAACACAAAAATAAAACAACAAGAAAAACAAAAAAGAAATTCGTCACCATGCATAACTAATAATGGCAGCAGAGATGCTGCCTCTAAGCCCACTTGTATTAGGACTGGCACAGGGTTCTCAGACCAAGCCCTAACCATCTCTGCACTCTGTTCACAGGATAGTTGCAGCAGCTCCGGCATGGCATCTGCACCCACCCTCACCTACAGCTTAGGGAAAAATGAGAGCTTCTCACCCAGCATTCCCACAAGCTGTTTGCCTGTGATTGACGGCTGTACTTGGGTCAAATGTCTAATTCTAAACTAATCACTGAGGACTAATGGACGTGAAGGGCTGGTTGACCTAAGTATAGGTCACATGATCCACCTCTGAGCCATCAGAGGGCATGGCTGTTTGGGGCAGGCAAGAATGTTGGCAAGGGAAGTTTCTAAGAGCAAAGCGGGACAACTAGAGTACTCTTTCTAAGTGACCTGTGAAAAGGCAGCAAAAACAAGGTGCCCACCCTCTGGATCTATTTCCCAATCACTGCCTTCACTGAAGCCCCTTTCAGCTCTGTCTCTGATTCACTGTCAGATCCAAGGTGAAAATTTACAAGAACATTAGGTTTAGCAAAGGCGGCAGCTTTATACTTCAAAGACCTCTTAGAAAGTCATTCTTGAAATAAAACTTTAAACACATAGACACAAACAACAAAGGCAGTGGGGCTCTCCCAAACTCTAAGAAACATGGCTCTTTGTCCCTTGGGGTGAGGGAGAAAAGGCTGATGAATTACTAATGAATTGTGGGGGTTATTTTGATGGCACTTTCTTCAGCACCAAAAGTCAGCAAAGACTTGGGTGGAACTTCATAAATTTTGTGATTTCCAAATCTATTGGGAGAAAGAGTGAGCAGCCAATACAGAGTGGGACAGAAATATAATGAATGCTCTTTTGATAGGAGCTTTATCGGGTATGCCTTCATCTGGGAAGACGGCAGTCTCAGAGAGGGGCCTTGTGGACACAGCTTCTCCATCGGGCCCCTGGTGGCCAAAGGGAACCTTCATTCTGGCACTTTCCTCTAGGGACATTTTGCTGGGTGCTGGACACCCAGCAGATGGGCCCCGTCTTTCTCCCACTTTTAGTCTAAGGGCCATCAATCAATAAGTCCTCCAATCAAAGTGTGATGAGTTTGATGAGCACTGTCCTTGTCTAAAGGGGACCTGATTTAGGCTGAAAGGGTCAGTGATGTTCTCCCAAGAGAAGCAGCATTTAACCTGATACAGGTGAAAGGAAATTGGCCAGGGAAGAGGGGTGAGGGAGCTTTCTGGAATGTAAAGGGGATGGGATGCAGGGAAGCTTGGGGAACCTGAAATCAAGTCACTGTGCTGGGGGATGGTGAGGGTGCAGAGAGTGATGAAAATTGAAGTGGATTTGCAAAAAACAGCAAATCATTTAGGGCCTTAGAATCCGAGGGAAGGGTCCTGGATATCATCCCAACAGCAGTGGGAAGCCAGAAAAGAGGTTTATTTTCTTACATCTATTTTTTAAAGCAGGAGAGTGACTCGGTTGAAGAAACATGTTTTAAAAATCATATTGCATGGAGAACTAGGGCTATGTTTATGTTATGATTTATGTTAAAAAAAATCTCTCTGGCTAACTGAATTGTAGGGGAGCAAGAAAAGGAGGAAGGAGGCCTACAGGAGGAGACTTCAATAGTTCAGATGATAGATGAATAGAATATTTGTACTCATATATTTGATAAGAGACTTTTACACAAAATATATAAAGAACCATGTCAAGCTCTACAATACAAAGATAAATCATAGTATTTAAAAATGGTCAAAGGAGCTGCATAGACGTTCCTCTAAAGAAGATACACAAATGTGAGAGAAGGCCAGGAAAAGATGCTTAACTCCAATCCTCGTTAGGAAAATGCAAAGCAAAACTACAATGAGATGCAACTTTTCAACACAACAAACTAACCATATCCTTATCTCTGCCTAAAACCCCTCTGCAACTCAGGGTACCTAGAAGATAAGGTTAAGACTTCTTAGAAAATATTAAGCTATATGGGCCCCAACCCTATATTTTCAGTTTCAACTTCTGTCCTCCCAACACCCTCATCCCACCAATTTTCTCTACAGTTCCCCAATTGCTTTCCCCTCAAACTTCAGTTTATTGTTGTTGTTTGTTTGTTTGTTTGAGATGGAGTTTCACTCTTGTCACCAAGGCTAGAGTGCAATGGCATGATCTCAGCTCACTGCAACCTTTGCTTCTTGGGTTCACGCAATTCTCCTGCCTCAGCCTCCAGAGTAGCTGGGATTATAGGCGCCTGCCAGCATGCTCAGCTAGTTTTTTGTATTTTTAGTAGAGACGGGGTTCCACTATGTTGGTCAGGCTGCTCTCGAACTCCTGACCTCAGGTGATCCACCTGCCTCGGCCTCCCAAAGTGCTGGGATTGATTATAGGTGTGAGCCATCGCACCTGGCCGAACTTGGGGTTCTATGTCCCTGTCAGAGACGCAGGCCAGGTGTCTCCTCACCTGAGTACCTTCCTCCAACCCTAACCTTGACACTCTCTTGTGTGCATTCCAGCCCTTGACATCAGTCCATTGTGCTCTGGGTTATAGAATTGTTGCTATTACTTTTCCACTTTCCATGCCAGCCCGGTTACTCCTGGAGGGAAGTTTCTGGTATAGGAGCTCTGTGTTACCAGAGAACCAGGCAAGAGTGATCGGTCAGTGAGGAAGACAGGGTGTATATCCTCCAACACTACCTGGCCCTCGATAGCACTGTCCTCACCTAGGTCTCCGCCCAATGGACCCCTGAGAGCCTCAGGTGCTTGCCAGAGGCAGGGCTGATCCAAAGTGGGCAGGACAATTCCTGAATGTCAGGATGAGAAGCCATGGGTGGCAGAGGCATGGCCATAGTTAGAAGCTCTTTGGGGACAGAAGAACCTAGAACAGGAGCACAGTCCAAGGAACAGGATCCAGTGTGCGAAAAGGGATGACTTCATGCTTTAGGGGTTGTCTATCTTGGGATAGAAGGAGGGAGAGAGAGGACTGGGGATGGCTTAAGGGGAATCTCTGCATCCACATGGGTCAATTATTCTGCCTTCTGCAAGGGCTATATGAGAAATAACCAGGAAAGCCAAGCTCTCCACACACTCTTACCTAATTAGGGGTTACTACTGGGAATTGTCTCCTAACCATAACTGCCTTGTATCTCAAAGTGTCCCTTAGGCAATTGCCTTCCTGTCCCCAAAACACAGCTCCACTGCAGCTTCCTCCACCACCACCCCTCGGTGTGCCCCGAGAAAAGTACTGGGTGTGCAGCATGCTTGCTCTGCCCTTCTTTTGGCCTTTACCACATCTGAGCCTTGGTTTCAGTTCATCCCTAGATAGGGAGCACCTGGGGTGTGGGGTAACGTCTCATCCCACTGTGCCACCCCCAGACTGCTACCTGTGCACTGGAACGTGTTTATTCAGTTCATTGGCTATGCCTTATGCAGCTGGGTTCCACATTAACCTTGGAGGACAAACCTGGCACGTGTGCTAGTGCCAATCACACCGAGAAGGAAACTGAGGCCACACGCTGTGTTAGGCAGAGGCGTCGTGGTGTTCTGAATGCACGGCACTTTCTTATTGACTTAATGTTTTAGAAAGTGAACATCCTCTGTTAGAAGGCAGCCTTGGAGTGGCTGGGTGCAGTAGCTCATGCCTGTAATCCCAGCACTTTGGGAGGCCGAGGTGGGCAGATCAAGTGAGGTCAGGAGTTTGAGACCAGCCTGACCAACATGGTGAAGCCCTCTCTCTACTAAAAATACAAAAATTAGCCAGGCATGGTGGTGCACGACTGTAATCTCAGCTACTTGGGAGGCTGAGGCAGGAGAATCGCTTGAACCCAGGAGGCGGAAGTTGCAGTGAGTGGAGATGGTGCTACTGCACTCCAGCCTGGGTGACAAAGTGAGATTTACCTCAAAAAAAACAACCAAAAAAAAAAAACAAAACAAAAAAACCAAGGAGGCAGCCTTGGCAATGCGTGCCCTTGGGCTGTGGGGGAAGCTGTATGAGGCTCAGGTGAGGTGTAGGTGGCACTGGGGGCCCATCAGAAAGTGAGGGTGGGATGATGGCTCTGAGGCCCTGGAGAGGGAAGTCAGGCAAGTCTGAGAAGCATCTCCTTCCTCCTTGTAGAAGAAGTCACACACACACCCACACACTCACACACACACACACACACTCACACACACAGTTCCCTTTTCTGGAGTCATTTGGTCCTGCCACCTGGAGTTGTCTGGACCCCCGTCGAGGCCTTTCAGCACCCTTTGGGTGGCGGAGGCTGACCTCCTCCTAGCTTGTCAATCACATCTTCAGTGGAATGCACACAGCGCTCTGAGGACATCGGACTTAGAATCCCAGCCACTCGATGTAGAGGCAACATCATCTTACTCATTCTCCTTCTTACAGGGCAGAGGGCTGACCACGGAAAGGGCACATTCTGAAGAAAGCCATGTTTGAAAACAACAATTGTAGAACCCTTTTAGATTAGGATTTTCTTTCTTCTGATTTAAACCATTGGATCACACTTTACAAAGACATTCACTGTGGAATTGCTTTGGACAATAAATTCCTTCAGTATAATTGTATATCTTTTTTCATTTTTTAATAAAAGAAAATTTGAAAATATCCATAGGCTGAAAAGAAAAAAAAATCACCTTTTGCCTCTAATATCATCTCCCAGAAATAACCACTCAATATTTTGTTGAATCATCTTTCAGACTTAAGTATATAAATATAGATACATATTTCAGAAGTGATCCACATTTATGTAAATATTATTGTACTGTGTATAGTATATTCAATCATTTGATTTTTAAAAATGACCTCATTTGTATCTAGCTCCTCAAGGCAGAGGTCATATAATTTCAGAGCCACTATTCCCT
The DNA here is from genome assembly GCF_000951045.1 of Mandrillus leucophaeus. NCBI lineage: Eukaryota > Metazoa > Chordata > Mammalia > Primates > Cercopithecidae > Mandrillus > Mandrillus leucophaeus. Next base: position 2,123,596 of record NW_012105142.1, read on the forward strand.
CTGTAATCGTCCCAGGAAAAATCTCGTCTCCCTGACTTGAAGTCCTGTATACCCACTGCCTCATTACCTTTGAACGACAAGACATCTTAATGCCCACAGTTACAACTATTCGTCTGTGCCAGTAAAAAAGAAAACGGGAAAAGGGAATTATGGGTGCACATAATCAAGAAAATAGAGTGATTAATATCTTTTGAGAAATTTATAAGTAATTGATGTCTAGTCTGGGGAAAATCCACTCCTACGACTTTCTTTTTCCGGAGAGTTGGCTAACAGTTCACATACTTTAAAGGATGCTGCAAATATCTAACTTAACCTCTGTTGATTTTTATTAGTCTTTGGTCTAAGCATTTTGCCAATGAGGGCATTCAAAAGTCTATAGCTACCTTTCAAAGACCTTACTTGGCAAAGCTGTAGACCAACGGTCCTCCTGAATCTTTAATCCGCAATAGATTTTCAGACTAATATTCGAACTCAAGTACAGAGACATTTCCCACCGTCCATCCAAACAAAATGAAGTCAGCTTTGACTGTGCAAAATGTCGATGAATTCTTCAGAGTAAATCAGCCTTGTCAGGGTGATGCAGAACCATCAGCTCTTTGTGACATAATATAATATGAAATGATATTGAACAACATGCGTTTGGCACTAAATTGTTAGCGGGTTTTAGCTTTGACAGCAGCAAGTTTATTGCTTTAATCCCAAGGTCTTTTAACCCTCTTTGACATAAATTGAGGTTGGCTTTTGTGAAAAAATCTCCACTTTACTCTCTTTTCCTTTACCTAAAACTGCTTTTAACAATTTATGCTAGTACATCAGACACTCATTTTGAGTGACAAAAAGAAAAAAAAAAAAAGAACAAGATCTATTAGAATAGAAGGGAAAAAAAGGCCAACTTAGGCTAAGAAGGGAAAAAAAAGGCCAACTTAGGCTAAGCAGTCTGTGTCTCTTTCAGCAGATACGTCACAGCTTTCTTCAGGCGGATTTGCATTTTAAGTTATAATAATGTGTGGCTCCCACAAATAAAACAAGCCTGGGCAGAAGACGCCAGCAAGGTGGAGGACAGCCACTGCCAGGGAACAAAGGCTCCTAATCCGAAACAGAGGCCGTTTTTGCATTTTGCTCCAATTGAATGTATTTCCATATATGGGTTCATGCCTTCCTCCTCCACCACCTACCCCCCTACATTTTTAGAGATCAAAGATGACTTTTCTTTTATAGAAATAGTTTTGAAACACTGATTTAGTAAGTATGGCATATAAATAAAGACTCCCCAAATTTTATATCATAATTGTAGCACCAGACGGCCGGATGGGCTGTGGTCTGGAAGAACGATAGAATTGGAGAGGGCACTGGGCCTTCTGTCTCCTTCCTGGTGCTGACATCTCTGCCAGGGACCCCAGCATACTTGACTGGAATGATTTTGGGGAGGGGATGTGCTCTGACTCACAAAGAAGGCTGTTCCCTTTGGGTTTTCTTTTGAGACCAAGTCTCACTCTGTCGCCCAGGCTGGAGTGCAGTGGTGTAATCTCAACTCATTGCAACCTGCGCCTCCTGGGTTCAAGCAACTCTCGTGCCTCAGCCTCCCGAGTAGCTGGGATTACAGGTGCCCACCATCACGCCCAGCTAGTCTCCAACTCCTGACCTCAGGTGATCCACCTGGCTTGGCCTCCCAAAATGCTGTGATTACAGGCGTGAGCCACTGCACCTGGCCGGCTGTTCCATTTTGGAGCACATGTGACCCATGATCTACTTCTCCATTCCTGTCGGGCCTGGTGAGTGAACTGGAAGGAACCAGATCTTCAGCCATGTCATCAGCCTGCACATCTCTGAACACCGCAACCATCTTTTCTGTTTCCTAGATTTAAAATTCTGATGTCCTTTGTCCCAGCAAGTATACTTTCAGGAATTTATCCTAAAGAAGTAGTCAGAAAAAAAATACAATAGATGTGTGTAGACAGCAGTAGATTGTAGTAATTACCAGTCTTGGCTGCAGCATCAGACAGACCTGGGTTTAAATTCCAGCTCTGATCCTTGCCCAGAATGTCACAGCTTGTTAGTTACTTAGATTCTCTATCTAAGTCCATTTTCCTCATCCACAAAATAGAGAAATTAACAGTATCTCCTTTCTAGGGCTAGGAGGATTAAAAGATAAAGCATAGAGAATGCTTCCTTAGTCTTTTCAGTTATTTTTATACCAGCATTGTTTATGAACATCAAAATCAGAATTGGCCTCTGCTCATTTGTAAACCGCAGGGCAGGAAGAATGGTATGTAGCCATTAGAAATAATTTTGTACATGCGTTATATGGACATGATATGTATGCGTATTCAAAATATATATTTTTATCTGTAATAATAATATGTGTTGCTAATTTAAAGCTACAGATTGAGACTGTATGATCTACATTTTATAAACAACTTCTCATATAATGCAAGATGTAAAAATTTGAAATGACATGAACCTCTGGCTGTTGAGATTGTGATTTATTTTTTTTTATATCTCAATTTATTGTTTAATTTTCAGGTTTATTGAAATAAAATTGACAAATAGAAATTATATATATTTAAGATGTAAAACTTGACCTTTTGATATATATATATCACTATATGTATATATTTCACAATATATGCACGTTGTGAGATGATTATCACAATCAAGCTAGTTAATATACACATCATCTCACATATTTACCATTACGTGTGTGTCTGTGTGTGTGTGCGGTGATAACACTTAAGATCTATACTCTTCAAAAATTTCAAGTATACAATATTGTTAACTGTAGTTACCACGGTCTACATTAGACCCAAAGAACTTACTCATCTTCCCTAACTGTGCCCTTTGACCAGTGTCTTTCCATGTTCCCCAACCTCCTCAGTTTCTGGCAGATATCATTCTACCCGCTGCTTCTATGAGGCTGACCATTTTGTACTCCACATATGAGTGAGATAATGCAGTATCTGTCTTTCTGTGCCTTGTTTATTTCACTTATCCTAATTTCCAACAAGTTTATCCACACTGCCCTAAAGAGCAGGTTTTCCATTCTTTTTTTTTTAGAGGGAGTCTCGCTCTGTCACCCAGGCTGGAGTACAGTGGCGCGATCTTGGCTCACTGCAGCCTCTGCCTCCCAGGTTCAAGCGATTCTCCCACCTCAGCCTCCCCAGTAGCTGGGACTACAGGCGTGTGCCATCATGCCCGGCTGATTTTTGTATTTTCAGTAGACATGGGGTTTCACCATATGGCCAGGCTGGTTTCAAACTCCTGACCTCAGGTGATCTACTTGGCTCAGCCCTCCAAAGTGCTGGGATTACAGACATGAGCCACTGCACCCAGCTCTGGTTTTCCGTTTTTAAGGCTGAATAATATTCCATTGTGTGTGTGTGTGTGTGTGTGTGTGTGTGTGTGTGTGACATTTCCTTTATCCATTCATCTGTTGACAGACTATTTAGGTTGTCTCCATATCTTGACTATTGTGAATAATGTCATAATAAACATAAGAGTGAAGATGTCTCTTCGAGGTACTGATTTCATTTCCATTCTGTATATATCCAGAAGTAGCATTATTGGATCCTATGGTAATTCTGTTTTTTATTCTTTGAGAAATCTCCATTCTATTTTTCATAATGGCTGTGCCAGTTTTCATTCCCACCAGGGATGTACAAGTGCTCCCTTTTCCCCCACATCCTTGCCAACACCTGTTATTTTTTCTCTGTTTGATAATAGCCATCCTAACGGGCACGAAGTGATATTTCACCATGGTTTTGATTTGCATTTCCCTGATGATTAGTGATGTCGAGCGCCTTTTCATACACCTGTTGGCCATTTGTGTGTCTTTCTTTTGAGAAATGCCTGTTCAGCAATTTAGCCCATTTTTTAATTGGGTGATTTGTATTTTCTTACATGATTTGTGTTTCTGATATGTTTTAGATAGTAACTGCTTACTAGGTAGATATAAAGTTCACGAATATATTCTCCCATTCTGTAGGCTGCCTTTTCACTCTACTGATTCTTTTCTTGGTTGTGTACAAGCTTTTAGTGTGGTGCAGCGCCGCTTGTCTATTTTTGCTTATGTTGCCTGTGCTTTTGGTATTATATCCAAAAATCACTGCTCAGACCAATGTCAAGAAGGATTCTCCCTAGAGATTATGATTTCTGATTCTTTTTCTTTCTCTTTTGCTTATCTAGTTTCCCCCCAAATGTTGTTACTGTAATATATGTATCTAAATACTTTCCTAATGAAGTTGTAAAATGAGGGAGAAAGTGTGCTTCTCCACCGATCCTCACTGAATGTGGTTGACGTTTCTCTCCATCCTGAATGGCAATTGTTGGATTCATTAGTTCATCAATGTCCTTTTTATCATGCGGGCTCGGATGTGCGCTTGACACTACAGATACTGGCTCATCAGGGCACAGGCAGGTGAACCAAACACCTCCCTCTCTCATACTGGTGGAGCCAATCTTTTTTATTTCATTACTTTTATTTCTTGAGACAGGGTCTCCCTCTGTCACCCAGGCTGGAGTGCAGTGGCACAATCTCGGCTCACTGCAACCTCTGCCTCCCGGGTTCAAGGAATTCTCATGCTTCAGTCATCCGAGTAGCTGGGATTCCAGGCGCGCACCACCACGCCCGGCTAATTTTTGTATTTTTAGTACAGATGGGGTTTTGCCATGTTGGCCAAGCTGTTCTCGAGTTCCTGGCCTCAAGTGATCCACCCTCCCCAGCCTCTCAACATGCTGAGATTACAGATGTGAGCCACTGTGCCCTGCCTTGGTGGAGTCAATCTTATCCATTGCCAACTAAACAGCTCTAGCTGGTCTTTGCCAGACCTTTGGTTTGTAGGCAATTGTCAAGATAACCTATGCTATGGATGTAAGAACGTCTCTGCTCCCCCAGCCCCAGCCCCTTAAACTCTGAGATTATCAAACATTTTGTTGGCGACCCTCTTCCTCCATCGTCTCAGCTTCCCTTCCTCTGTGCTAGGGTCTGGTTGGGGTGGGCTACAAATGCTACCAAGTCATTGTTAAAGACAGTGGCCAGTTATAAATGCTTTATGCATGTGTGTTTTATGATAAAGACTGTCAGCTCTCTTACAGCCATTTCTATTTCTAGAGGTTGAGATCTTGCTAATACATTGCTCTTCAGTTTAAATCTGTTATGCAAAACTAGGCTCAAGCTTCAATTATTTTACAAGTGGTTCAATAGTTCGATAAATTATTCAGATTTACAGTTCACATTGCTTTAACCAAATACACTGATCTGGATATGTGAGATGACATTAGTCAGACCACCGGTGGGCACATTACTCTCCCTTTGCAGTTGTTCTAATTTTTTTTTAAAGAAAAACAATGCCAACGATTCATACATTAATTATAGCTAAGCAGATGTAAGAAAAACTCACCTCTCCGCTATGACTCATGATGAGTGGCTCTGAAATCCCCCAGAAGGAGATAAGAAGAAAGACGTCTCCTGTATGGGGCTGGGAACAAGCACTTTCCTAGACCAGGCTGGGGGATGTCATTTTCCTCATTTCTGAGCTACCAGTCCCCAGCCTCTTTCAGGCTGTCTGTGTAGGTTAAGGCTACTTCCCCAGGAGAAGGAATGGGAGGGGACTGTGTGTCTGGAAGCCTTCCACTGTGTGGAGCAGAAAGAGACATTTCCAAGGGAGGCCATAGGACAGGTCCACTCAGCCCTCCTGTTTGACAAACATATTAGCTTCTTTAACCCCTGTGAATGCTGTAATAAGGGTTTCATGGTCATTTCTATTTACCCAAGAGCATCTTTGCTGCCACCAAGATTGAGTGTGTGCTTAGGTATCTCCACAGCCCAGAGAAGGAGCAAATGCCCTGCTCACAGCTTCTCCAGGATTTACTCTGTGGCCACGAGGTGATGCCCACGTGGCATCTCCAGGGTGGAGGATCCCCCAGACCTGCCATTGGGTGGCTGAGGGCAGACAGGTCACAACATTCTGGAATACAAATCTTTGTCTGCAAATCTCACACCCTACTCCCCCTGCCCCTTGTGTTTTTAGGACTCATCATCCACTGTGAAGCAGCTTACACAGTGTGTCCTGCTCTCTGGGGACACTATTGGCTGCATGGCCAAACATAACCACAAGTGCTCCAAGCTTCTGGGGTCATGCTAATCTTTAAGATAATAAATAAAGACAGATAGATAGATAGATAGATGGATAGATAGATAGATAGTCAGATCAATCTAGAATACAGACCGACTTCCTGTGAAAAGCCCAGAAACCCCCTACCCAAGACCTCTAGGCAGTCTGCATGACTTCTTTTTCTCCCACTTTCTTGTTATATAGAATTATTGACACATCTGGAGTTTTGCTCCTTGTGGCTTTGGCTCCTCTACTAACCGCATGAACACAGGCGTGGAGCAGCAGCCCTTCCCTAGACCCCCAAGCTCTACTGGAAAATGGCAGTCACATGTGGAAACTTTCAGGAAGGTGTGGGAAGAGAGGGATGGGCTCCATTTGCAGCAGGGCACAGACCTCTGGGGATATGTGGGGATGGTGACAGGGAGAGCCTCCAGCCCAGACCTGTCATAGTATGCTTCTTAGAAATTATTCCAGACTGGAGAGAAACGATGCCCCTTCCAAGCAGGCAGATGTGGCTGCAGTCATTTATGGATTTAAATAGGAGTCTCTTTTTTCTTCTTCTTCCTTCCTTAAACATAGATAGAAATTGCCGTCAGTAGTGACATCTCAGGACTGTGGTTGTAAGCCAGTTTCCTTGGGCAATGTCTGGCTCGCAGATGTGATTTGCTTGGTTCACAGTAAATTTTTAAAATCAGAAGAAGAAGCCAACATTCAAAAATCAGATTTTACTGCCAAATTATTAGATTTCAATTTTCTCCTTAAAAATCAGATTGTCTGGGCAATATTGAGCGGTTCATATTCCTGCCTGGTAGGGATTGGCCAGTGCCATTGAGGCTGCCACTACCCCCACGGGGTCCAAGGCTGCCCTTCTCTCGTCTCACCTGATGTTTGCAAGCATGCCTCATGCCTTTCCCCAGCTAGTCCTGAAAGAGCCAGCACAGCCTGGGAAGATATGAGTACTACTTTGGAAGTGTGGCTTTGACTACTGGGTTTTAAGAATAGGAGTCGGCAGAACTTTATCAGTTCTAAAGTTCATTCATTTCTTTTTGCAGAAATAAGGATAATTTCTGCACAGTCTATTGTCATGAAATTTTGCCCTAAAACGTTCACAAAAAATACTTTGAACTCTTCAGAGGTGGCTGATAATGTAAAAGTGATGGTTTTGGACTCTTGCTACTTCAAACTTCATGAAACATCTGTATTATACGTTCCCTTCTTTTATACTTGAAACCGGATACTGTTTTTAGAAAGAAATTTCAGTACTGTAGAACTGACAAATCGAAAGAGTTGACAGTTTTCTCTGATTTGATGCCCAAGCACATGTTGACTTTCATTCTTTGGGAGTGAAAGCCAAGCCTTGGGTTCAAGGTTGGCACATTGGAGATGTCATTATTTCTCACAGGTGCTCAGGCCATGTCCTGCTAATTCTTGCCTTGGTGCATGGCATATGTTTGATGTTTGAGGTCTCAAAGTTGTACACAATATGCAGACTGGGAGATGGCCAGCGGGAGGAGAAGGGTGTCAGACAGGCAGCCGATATCCTCCTGTCCAGAGGGATAACTTTAGGTGATCGAAAATGTCCCAAGGCCAGGTGTGGTGGCTCACCTGTAATTGTTGCACTTTGAGAGACTGAGGTGGGAGGATTATTTGAGCCCAGGAGTTCAAGACCAGCCTGGGCAACAAAGTGAGACCCTGCCTCTACAAAAAGTAAAAGAAAAAAATAGCCAGGCACAGTGATGCCCTGTGGTCCCAGCTATTTGGGAGGCTGAGGTGAGAGGATCTCTTGAGCTCTGGAGGTCGAGGCTGCAGTGAGCTATGATCTCACCGCTGCACTCCAGCCTGGGCAATGGAGCAAGATCCTGTCTGAAAAATAAATAAATAAAAGAATACCACAAAGCAAAGACGCAGGCCTTGTGTCTCAGCTGCAGGCAGTTATCACAAATGCACGCTAGCACAAGTTTGCAAGACCAGTTTTTCATTCATTCACCTATGGAATAAGGAGCCCTGGTTGTTCAGCTCCCTCCCTGTGGAACTGCGGTGGTCACCCGATGACATTTCAGGGACCACCAAGAAGTCCCTCTGGAGACCTGTGGGAATCAAAAGGAAGTAGACCATTTCTCCCCGCCCTGGGGCCCAAGAAAACCATGCAAAATTCCCCTTGTGCTCTTTGAAAGCCTGGAAGATGCTACTCAAGGGTGAGAATTGTGGGCCTATGACATTTAAAATAGATGTTCCTTCCACTCAATGCTTGAGTGGGTTTGCATTTGGGTTACTTTCCAAGTTTTTGCATGAATCTCCTAAATTTTTACGAAGGTGTATATTTGAAGAAGCCAGGGATTTCAGCCCCCATCCAAACTGGTGATTGGCTTCTAAACTTGTTTCCTGAATCGTGCCATTCTGGTGTCAGAGCCCCCGCGATGCCAGCAGAAGCCGTGGGCCTCCACCTAACAGACCCACCACGCCGCCTCCTTCCAGGCCGTCACACAGGTGGGAGAACATGCTGACCTTCTGAGCAGGAGTCAGTGCTCAAGGATAATGTCTAATCACTTAGCTCTGGTCACCAAGCCTACTTCTCTCAGGCCCACTTCCAACCCCCAGGCCTAGGAGTCATGAGAAGAACTGCCCTAAATTATACCGCAAATCACTCTAGTGTTCCTAAGACCTGTTCAGACAGGTCTTACTCTGAATTGATGACCAGCCCCTGGCTCCCAGCTCAATCCATAGGCACTACATTTTTACCAAATGTGTTTTTCTTTCCAGTTCCTGTATCCCAGATTACCCAGAGACACAGGTAAACCCCTAAGAGCATCGTGAGAGCTACAGGGTGGCAGACTTTCCAAGGCACTGGTGTGAACAATCCACAACCAGCAGAGAATAAATTCAGGGAGCCAGGTCCATATGTAATCCCCAACAGTCTAGCTCACTACACCACAGGCTTTCTCGACAGATATTCATAAAGGGCCGCTTCCACCATGGCTGGCCTCTCACTGTCCCGGGCTTTCTGTAGGGCATCGGTTAACCTGGGGGTGCAACCCCCATTCTGCTGCAACATCAAATGATATATCCAAGAGAAGTAACCCAGGGAAAGCGAGGTGTGTTCCTGCCTGACTAACGGGCTTCTGAGGCCAATTATTTATCTTCTATAAATCAGAACTTAGAGAAGGAGGTACTCCCTCCATAGGATGAATACAGGGTTGGTCTCTCTGCTCCCCAGGTCTGCTCCTCCTGCACACTTACGTATCTCATTGGTAACAGAGGGCTTGGAGTCTGGCCAGGTATGTAGACAAGATGCCCCCCTCCTTGTGCACAAAACAGCACGAGGAAGGCAGAGGGTGGTGAGATGAACGAGATGCTCCCCATCCTCCTCCTGTCCCTCTTCCCTCTTGGATGCCACCACCTCGTTTTCTGCCTCATGTGGTAAGCAGGTAAAAACGCTTGTCTTTCTTCCCAGTCGTGCCTTCCCTTGGAGTTCACTGTAGCCCCATAGTGTGTGGTCGGGGCCTCTCCTCGTGGGCATCTTGAGACATCGAACGTCTTGCCATGGTGCTTTGGCTGAGCTAGAAGCCCCACGCAACTCTTGAGTCACTGGGTTGTGTTTCCCCTGAACACACCTGGTCTCAGTAGCTAAGCAGGGTCAGGCCTGGTTAGTACTTGCATGGGAGACACTGGTTTTACTGCTGTTTTTCTCTCTGAAAGCCCTTGTTCTCTCAGCAGAGGTCTTTATGGTATTTCTTCTTTTTTTACAAAAAGTATCTCACTCTTTCATCACGTGGCATTGCCACCATCACTCTGTACGAGGGCCTGCTTTTGTGATATTTATTCATTCACTTCATCCCCTTTTCCTTTCCCAGTAGGCAACCGTTTTGATGTGTTTGACCTATACTTGCTTTTTGTGTTTACGTGTGTTCTTGCAAAATGTGTACAATTGATTTGTATGCGTGGAACTTGATTTTATGTAAACAGTATTTGTTGAGACATTATAATATTTTGTTGACTTTCTCTTACCTGGTACTATGTTTTCAAGACCCATCCAGGTTGGTATCTGTACATCTAGAATTTTTTTTTTTCAATTGTTGCATCTGACCCATGGCTTGCATCCACGGTATTTTGTCTGTCCACACACCAATAAGGGACAACTCAACTGTCTCCAACTATTCGGCATGTCAAACCCTGCTACCCATCAACTTCTCTGTATGTGTCCACTAAGGGCCGTGTGTGGAAACGTGGGGGATAGAAGCACAGGAGCAGGTGCCGCCTCATGCCAGTCAGAATGGCGAATATTACAAAGTCAGGAAACAACAGATGCTGGCGAGGCTGTGTAGAAATAGGAACACTTTTACACGTTGATGGGAGTGTAAATTAGTTCAACCATATTGGAATTCCTCAAGGATCTAGAACCAGAAATACCATCTGACCCAGCAATCCAATTACTCGGTATATACCCAAAGGATTATAAATAATTCTACTATAAAGGCACATGCACATGGATGTTTATTGCAGCACTGTTCACAATAGCAAAGACTTGGAACCAACCCAAATGCCCATCAACGGTAGACTGGATAAAGAAAATGTGGCACATATACACCATGGAATACTATGCAGCCATAAAAAAGGATGAGTTCATGTCCTTTGTAGGGACATGGATGAAGCTGGAAGCCATCATTCTCAGCAAACTAACACAGGAACAGAAAACCAAACACCACATGATCTCATTCATAAGTGGGAGCTGAACAATGAGAACACATGGACACAGGGAGGGGAATATCACACACTGGGGCCTGTCGGGGGGTGGGGGGAAAGGGGAAGGAGAGCATTAGGACAAACACCTAATGCATGCTGGGCTGAGAACCTAGATGATGGGTTGATAGGTGCAGCACACCACGGTGGCACATACATAACTATAACAAACTAGCACGTTCTGCACATGTATTTCCAGAATTTAAAGTAAAATAAAATTTAAAAAGTAAATAAAAACCAAGCCAAGAAAAAAAAATGTGACCAGGCTGCCCAATTTTCTCCAGAATTGCTGTACCAATAGCATCCCCCGAAGCAGTGAATTACAATTGCATATGCCCACACTCCCTTCAACACTTTGCATTCTTCGGCTCAGCAGTTCAGCCAGTCTAATATGTGTAAAGTGATATTTATTATTATTTTAATTTGCACTTCTTTGATGAATGTTTGTAAGCATCTCACCACTGTGCTTCTTAGTTTTAAAATTTTCTCTTCTATGAATTACCGTTCATATCCTCTGACTAATTTTCCATTAGGTTGACATTTTCTCCTGGTTGAGATGCAGAAATTCCTTACATATTCTAGAAACAGTAATCCCCTGTTGTTTTAGGTTTGGCAAATCTGTTCTCCTGTTCTAGCATTTAGTAACATTGTTCCTGGTTTCTTTGAACAGCTTTTTTTTTTTTTTTAATTTCAATATAATAAAATTGATCCTTTTGGATGCCTTACACTTGTTTGTTTTTGAAAAGGTCATGGCCAACATGATGAAGGAAAAAAATTCAGAATTGGGAGGGAAGAGATAAAATGGGCATATTTGCTAATGATATTATCATCTACCCAGAATAACCAAAGAAATAAACATGCACACACGCACACACATTTAGAACTAATAATAGAGTTTAGCTAGATTGCTGGATTCAAGATCAACATGCAAAAATCAATAGCACTTCTCTACCCCAGCAATAACCCACTCACAAATAAAACATATAAATGAGCAGTGCTTTTCTACCCAGACGATGTATTTCATAAACTTTTTGTGTTTTATTTACTTAAGGGAATTGGTTCTCTGCCGTGGAACATTAGCAGACACACAGCATCCTATGTGAACACTGCTACAGAGGGTAGAGGAGAGGAGGGGACCAGGGAGTGGGTGGCCCCCTGGACGGAAGGACCTGGAGGCAAAGGATCTTGAAAGTGACTCAAGGTCTGCGGGTTCAGCATTGCGGGTAAGCCCCTTGAGGTGAGGAGAGATGTCCATCTTTTTCACCTCTGTATCCCCAGCCTCTGGTGTCTGCCACCTAGGGGATCATCAATATTTATTGACAAATGAATGGTGCAGCCTATTTACTAAGGTCTTAGTGACCACTTATTTATAGCTTTCGATGAAGTCCCAAGAGAACTTTCTACGAGTAGAATTGATTTTGACAGATGAACAAGGAAGCAATGCACGATATTTACCATGTTCAGGAATAGGATACAAAAGTGTTCTGCAGGATGAAGACTTTTCTTTTTCCTTCTTTGGCAGAAGATGAGAGGATGTGTTTTTGGTTTTTTGTTTGTTTTTTTTTTCCGACGGGTCCTCTGTTGCTCAGGCTGGAGTGCAGTGGTGCAGATCACAGCTCTCTGCTGCAGCCTTGACCTCCCGAGGCTCAAGCAATCCTCCCACAGCAGTCTCCTGAGTGGCTGGCACAACAGGCACATGCCACCATGCCAGGCTGATTTTTGTATTTTTTGTAGAGACAAGGTCTCTCTATGCTATGCAGGCTGGTCTCAAACTCCTGGGCTCAAGCAATCCTCCTCCTGCCTCAGCCGCCCAAAGTGCAGGGATTACAGGCTTGAACCACGGCACCCAACCAAGGATAAAGACTTTCGATCTTAAGGAGTCTTTGGATACCCCATTTAAGTCATACTTTTTATTGTGATGAAATACACATTGCATAAAATGTACCATTTTAATCATTTTTAAGTGCATTGGGTCCATTCACATTGTTGGGCAACCATCATTATCATCCGTCTTCAAAACCTTTTCATCTCCTCAAAATGAAACTCCGTACCCATTAAACAGTAAATCCCTGTTTCTCCCTCCTGCAGCCCCTGGCAACCACCATTCTATTGTGTCTCTATGAATTCAACTTTTGTAGGTGCCTCATAGAAGTGGGATCCTACAACATTTGTCCTTTTCTGTCTGGCTTATTTCAATTTATAGAATATCTTCAAGCTTCATCCATATCATAGCATGTACCAGCATTTCTTGCCACTCTGTGGCTGAGTAATATTCCATTATGTCTATACCATATTTTGTTTAGCCATTCATTCATCAATGGACATTAAGGCTGTTTACAACCCCTCATCATTGAAGGCATATTTATTGCACGTGTGATCTGGGCTGGGTAAGTCACTGGGACGCATAGGAAAGTAAAATACATGGACCTGGTCCTGGGTTTCTCAAGGTCTTTTGTGAGGAGTTACATATCTGAGCAAAGAATCTCAGTACAACCCCAAAACGAAGGATGTGCACGTGACTGTGGAGAAGGGAGCCACTCACTCTGTGCCCACCGCAGAGGTACTGTTGGAACTGGGTCATCTGGCAGACATAGGCCCCTTGGTGCTTTAGGCAGAAGAAACAATATACACAAAGATATCCAGAGATTGTCAGGTGGCTCCATGTAACTAGAACATAGGTTGTGTGGTCAGAGTGGGGTGCAGGTTGGAGGAACCAATGGTGGGTGATCAACCAGAAGAAATGGGTTGGCGTCAACATTTGAAGGACTCTTTCTTAAGACAACAAAATTGCTTGCAACCTAACACAAATACATACTTTTTTCTCCTTTTACACAAAAGGCATCTCAATGTACATGCCGTTTGACACACTGCTTTTGTTTATTTGTTTTAACTTCATGCTATATTGTGGCAATCTTTCCATACCCATATATAGAAAGTGTCCTCATGTTTTTAATAGTTTCATGGTATTATAGTGTATGGATGTACCATAATTTATTTAACCAGTTTCCTTTAGATGGACATTTACGTTGTTCAGCATTTCTGCTTTTACAAGCAATGCTAATGAATAACCTTGCACAGACATCATTTCACACGTGTGCAAGTGGAACTGGAGTATAAATTCCCATATGTATAATTGATGGGTCAAAGGGTATATACATATGTAATTTTGATAGATGGTGCTGATTTGCCCTCCACAGGGGTTACACCAATTCATATTCCCAACAGCAATAGACGATATCTGTTTTCCCATAGTCTCACTAACAGAGTGTTATCAAACTTTTGGATTTTTGCCAATTCAATAGGTGAAAAACGGCACCTCAAGATAGCTTTAATTTGGGGGATCTCTCATTACAGCGAAGCTGAGATTTTTTTTTTCTTCTTATGTTTGAATCATTTATATTTCCTTTTCTGTGAATTTTCCTGGTCCCCACTTTCAACTTGGTCATTGCCTTTTGCATACATTTCTAGGAAACCTTTATTTATTCGTCTTATTGTATTGAACTTTTGTTGTTCTTTTATATGATCAAGAATTGTTGAATTTTAACAAGTACTTTTTGTTCGTGTTTGAGATAATCATATGTTTTTCTCCTTAAATATAGTAGTAGATTGACTTATTTAGTGGATTTTTGTATTATTTTGCCATCGTTAAATTTCTGAAATAAAGCCTCATTTTTATAGCTTATTGTTTTTTGATGATCTAATGAATGTAGTTTGTTTATATTTCACAGATGATTTTTGCACCAATGTACACAATAAGGTTAGACTACTTTTTTTGTTTTTTAGTTTTTTAAGGTCCAATCTCTTTCAGGTTTGGGTGTATTGTTGTATTTGTTTCAATAAAAGACTTTCATAAGTTCCTTTTTTTAAAAAAATGCCCTAGAACAGTTTAAGCATTATCAGGTCAGCCGATTTATTTTTAAGATAGTAAAATTTGCCAAAGCTTAGACCTGTTTTGGGTTTCTTATTGTATTGTTCTTCTCCTTACTCTAAAGAAACAGTTTGTGAATTTATTCTTTAGTTTTCTGGGTTTCTAGCTTCCTATCTTATTAATTTCCACTTTTATGTTTATTGATTTTTCCCTTATCATTTTGTTTTATTTCTAACTTGTTAAGTCACATGCCTAATTCATTTGTATTTATCCTCCCTTTTAAAATTGATATACATTTTTGAGTTTATTACTTTTTCTCAGAGTGTTTTTTAGCTGTATTCATAGTTTCTGAAATGTAGTATTTTCACTATTGTTTTAAAGACATTCTTAAATTTTGAGGTGTGTTTTTTCCTTAACCTAGGAGCATTTTTGTTTTTTAACCTAAGAGCAATTTTTTTTTTAAATTTTCAGATGGAAAAGATTTTTTATTTTCTGATTTTATTTACTTCTGTTTTTATTATATTGTGATCAGAGAATCATGTCTACACTCTTTCTGATTTTTAAAAAATGTATTGGAGTTTCTTTGTAGCCTAGAATGTGATCTGTTCTTTTATAAATGTTTTTATGGGCATTTGAAAATGAAAATAAGTGATCTATTGTCAAGGTATGTGGTCTGTATGACTCAGCACAGTCTGTGTTAGTAATTATGTTATCGAGGGCTGCTAGACTCGAATTCTGGGTCCACTTGGCCTCTCATGGGCTGAGAGTGGTGCGTGACCTCTGGCTACGAGCATGACTGCCGGTTTCTCTTGAGTCTCCTGTAATTCCTGCTGCATTCTTGCTGCTTCGGATGCGTGGGTATTCAGAATGTTTGTACCGTCACTGTGAACTTCTCCCCTTTAGAATTATGAAGTGCACTTGTATGTCTCATTTCATGCTTTTATCCTGAAGTCTACCTTCTCAGGTATGAAGAGTATGGCCTCTGCTTCCTTTTGTTTACGTCTATTTGGGTATCTGTTAAACATCCTTTTACATTCAACTGTACTGAACGAATGATCTAATGTGCCTCTGGACTACAGCAGAGGCCAGCTTTGCTTTGTGGGACAAACTGAAAATGTTTCTGATTGATCAATTGAGCCCACTGACGTTTTCCATGACGCATATTTGATCTAGGTTCTGAGATATCATTGTGTATTACATTTTTTGTTTTTTAAAGTCCTCTACTATGTCATCTATTTTATGTGCTTTGATTCTCTCAATGTTTAAAAAGGCTTGTGTTTCTTACAAGCTATAACTTCTGCAATTATAACTCTATATGAGACTTTTACTTCTTATTTCTTTAGACATGCTCTTCTTCATTCCCTGCCATAATTAATGATACAATTAACATATTTGTTTTCCTTTCTTTCTCTTCCTTTCCCTTCCATCACCCAATTTTAGTTTGCAATAGTTTGCTAGTATATATCGGATATGGTTTGGATCTGGGTCCCCACCCAAATCTCATGTTGAATTATAATCCCTAGTGCTGGAGGTGGGGCCTGGTGGAAGGTGATTGGATCATGGAGGGTGAGGGGTGGTTCTCGTGAATGGTTTAGCACCATCCTCCTAGTGCTGTTTGCGTATGGAGTTATCACGAGATCTGTTTTTTAAAAAGTGTGTGGCACCCCCACCCCCTTCCTCCTGCTCTGGTCATGTGAGACATCTCTCTCCCTTTTTGCCTTCTACCATGATTGGAAGCACCCTGCAGCTCCCCCAGAAGCAGAAGCTGCCATACTTCCTATACAGCCTGCAGAGCTGTGAGCCAATAAACCACTTTTCCTTATAAAACACCCAGTCTTAGGTATTTCTTTAAAGCAATGCAAGAACAGACTCATACAATACCTAGTTTCTTTTATATATATATGTGTGTGTGTGATTTATCACTAGATTTTTCATCTTTGAATGACATCCTTTAACACCAAGCTAATGTACATAAGAAAATTGTTTCTTTTTTAAAATCTTCCTTTATAGATATAACCATTTCCCATTTTTTAGGTCATGATCATATATTTGGTCATAGTTCTTACCTACTTTATGGAAATATAACTTCTGGTGAGAGTTTTTCATTTTGTTAAGTTTTGTGACTCTTTTCCAATTTTTCCTTTTGAGATTTCTGTATAGAAGTCATGTCCACTCCTTTTATGACTCATAGTTGGGTGTGTTTAATTTGCCCGTGCTAGGCATTAGCAGAAGTTCCAGGTGGAGGTAAAGCATGGCCTTGGAGGACCAAGGGATGGACGATGGGGAGCCTTTCAGATCTCATGTGTCAGATTTTCCCTTCTGAGTTGCAAATCAAAGTCGCAATGAAATATTACCTCACACCTGTTAGAACAACTGTTGTCAAAAGGACAAGAGGTAACAATGATAGCGAGGGAGTCAAGAAAAGGGAACCCTTGTACCCCACTAGGAGGCTGGTGGGAGTGTAGGTTGGTGCAGTCATTATACAAAACAGTATGAAGGCTTCTCAGAAATAGGAACATCATATGATCCAGCTATCTCACTTCTGAGTACACATCCAAAGAAAATGAAATCACTGCCTCAGAGGTATCTGGACTCCCTTGTTCATTGCAACATGATTCACAATAGCCAATATAAGGAATCAACCTAAGTTATTCATGGACAGATGAATGGATTGAAAAAATGTGACACACACACACACACACACACACACACAGTGGAATATTATTTTGCCTTAAAAATGGAAATCCTGCCATTTGTAGCAATATGAATGAACTGGAGGACATTATGCTAAGTGAAATAAGCCAGACATAGAAAGAGCAATGTTGCATGATTTCATTTATATGTGGAATATATAAAAGCTGAATATGTAGAAACAGAGAGTAGAAGGGTGGTTTCCATGGGCAGGCAGGTGGGAGGAAATGGGGAGATGTTCATCAGAGGGTACAGAGTTGTGGTTACGGAGGAGGCCTAAGTCTAGAGATCTAATGTACAGCATGAGGACTATAGTTAGGAATACTGAATTGTAAACTGGAAAATTTGCTAAAAGAGTCCATTTCAGTTGCTCTCACTATACACATACACAAAAAGGTAACTACGTGAGAAGATGGATGGGATATTTAGTTGACTGTACACAGGTGATCCTCCACATACAATGGGATTACATTCTCATAAACCCATCAAGTGAAAATACAGCCCAGAGTATCGGTCAAAGAGTCACCAGTGCTTAAATCTGAAAACTTCTGGTTGTCAATCACTATTGCACCATGACAAAAGCGGTGGTAAGTCAAACCTTCCTAAGTTGGAGACTGTAGTAATAATTTCATTATATGTATGCATATCAAAACATCATACTGTACAACTTACATAGCTACATTTTTTAAATAAATAAAAAATATTTTCTCTTTTCTGTTGCCTCAGAGACAGACTGCTTCCTGCAACTATGGCTGACTCTGCTATTTTGTCCCAAGCCAGGCCAACCATATTCTGAGCATAAACCCAGTTTGTTCTGTTTCCTGGTCCCATTGTTGAAAACAGGGATAACCTTGCACTTCAGGACTCTCACCTGAGTCCTTCTCCTTTAAAAAAAAATCTTTCTGCTTGTCCTTCCTGAGAGATGCCACCATTTGATCCTGAGGCCACATGCTGCATCTCTTTTCACTTCCTCTTATGTGGCTTCCCCTCAATCTCAGCTGCTTTTGACAGCCGCGCATATATCTTGGAGTCTTGCATTGCATTTATCTTTTAATTTCCTTAAATACGTATAAGCACATTTTTTGTTCTTCATCTTGCTTCTGTATCTATTTAGAAGAAGGAAGAAAATTCTGACTTCTGAAACAAAGTCCAAAGTTGAAGTCCAGTGAAGGTCTTAATTTAGTTACAGAATTGGTAAGAATGGAGAGGAGAGGATGTGGCGATGACCCAACTTTCTGGTTTGTGCAAGTTTAAGGTCTAGATGGTGAGTTTGACTTATTAGGTTGAGTTCTGCATAAATGTGGAGCTCAAGGGAAGAGGTAGGAAAGGAGAGGCAAAGATGATTATTACTTTTCTTGCTTCTTCTGCCATTTACTGAAAGCCTTCTATGTTTAGAGAGTACATCAGTATCATCTCATCTAATCCTAACAAAAAAAAAATATTGGTTCAGGAAAGAGCAGGTGACAGAGCTGGTATTTGAAACCAGGCCTCTCTGCTATCGAAGTCCATAAGCAGGGTTCTTCCTGAGTCGTGCTGTCTTCGTAGTGGGTTCACCACGTGGCTTTGGAGCCTGGGTTTAATTTGAAGAGAAAGTAGTACATTGCATTGCACTTCCTCAGGGATTTTGCATCAAACTGGCAATCCAAAGCAAGACATCTTTCGGTGTTTCCACAGAGAACTTGGGTCTCAGTAGGCAGAACTTGGGTCATCTCCACCAGTTTGGGTTCCTATTATTGTGGGTGATGATGTGAGGTGGTGGTAACTCATATTCAGTCACTGATGCAGTTTGCACACAGCCCTGAACCCTGTGAATAATATGGCTAATACCCATGCATGGCATTGCACCTACGTGAATGCTAGAATCAACGCAGCTGCACCAAACACCAATAACTTAGAGATGTGGGTTTTAGACCATGTTTTTTTTTCCCCCCCCTCCCCTGTTTATAAAAAAAAAAAAATATATTGACTGGTTTAAACTAGATCCAACAGGAAATGTTAAATGTTAAAAAGAGACTTGTCCAATTAAGATGGCACTTGTCTTTGAAGCACAGTGTCTCTCTGATGTCCCCAGTGATACCAGGTGGATTGAATAGAGATGGACGTTATAGAAAAGGCAATGACACATTGATTTTCACAAATCGTGCTCTTTCACCATGCGTGTGTGTGTGTATGTGTGTGCATGACTGTGTATGTGGGAGAGAGTGAAAAAATTGGTCACAGAATATAAATGTAAAAACATTTTTTAGACTAGCATCACCAAGATGTGTGAGAAATGTTACAATAGATAATTTTGTGCTCCGTCTATTAATTATGCTTTTTAATATTTCATTTCTAAATGAAAGAGGATACTGTCATTGCAGTGTCTGATATGTACTGAGCTTTGGGATGAGAGAATTACATTAGGTGATGTGATTAAATGAGTTAAGAAGTGGAAAATGGTGAGAACAGGGTCTGCAACATAGTAAGTTATATAAGAGTGTGTGCTACTTTTATTACTACAAACAAAATAATTAATATTACAGATGAAAGGCTAATGTTTGGAGAGATTCAAGAACTTTCTCAGGGTTTTATTAGCATTAAGGGAAAAGTGAGATCCATATTGAGTTCTTAGGACTCCAAATCCAAACATCAACCCTAATCTACCCCCAAAATAAGTTAGTTTGAAACATGCAATGAGTCTTAAGGATGTCTCTGATGAAATTCATATAAGTAAATTTCAAAGTTCTTCCTGAATGAAGAGCCAGTAATCCAAGCGGTCAAGTTCTAAAAATCCAGGAGGGCAACCTAGAAGCAATAATAAAGATATAATTTACTGACAAGTCTTATCAGGTGTAAATAGACCCTCAATCTACAGCTTTCACATGGCCATGTCTATGCAGTAGGACAATATCCACAGTTGACACATGAGGTACTATAATTGTTATTGGCCAATCTTAGTTTTGTTCAGAGGAGGAAGACAGCCAAAGGCTCTTGGAGATGTATTTTATCCAGCAACTCCTTTTAATTTAGATTTACTGCATTCCAGACCCTACCATAAGCCTCATTTCTTTCTTCCAGATCCTTCTGAACACTGTCAATCACCTGAGTCACATGCTATCTTGCTGTGATGTTTCCCAATTGTTACATACACATGCACAAATCATTTTTTAATTTTTTTTTCTTAAAGGAAAGTCCTGCTTTCTCTTTGGTGCATTGCAATACAAACAAGCAAGCAAGCAAGCAAACAAACAAACAAACAAAACAAATTACTTCCAAAGGACAGAGAAAGGGAACACTGGGTTTTCAGGCATGTAAGTCCTGTAACCATCACATAGTTCTCTCTGTTTTTCATTTTGGTTTGAAGAATGCTAGAAGGCCCACTGTCAATCAAGAATTAACATCTCTTCTCTCTCCTTCTCTTTGGTGGCTTTGGGCAGGCAAATAACAATCAGTGTCTACAGACATGATACATTTAAGGGCTATTACCTGTAGACTCTTTATATATTCAGGTGTAAATTACCTTCCCATTTCTATGTATTACATCCTTAAGCCAGAGAAGGAATTGTCTGCATGGAGATTGCAACAGCATCTGCTTCCATTAGCACAAATGCCACAGTTACAAGCAGGAGTAACTGAAACAAGGAATTGAATTTAAATAAAATGAGCTATTCTATATTTTTAGCTCCCTTTAGAAGTCTGAGACCAGAGGAAAGGATTGGTAATATGTCTACCAATATGCTTTCAAGGAAAAATAACAGAAAACTCAACTCAAATTGGCTTAAATAAGAAAGAAACTTTATTGACCTGCTTAACTGAAAAGTCCAAAGGATCAAGCAAACTTCAGGTGAGGGTTGATCCAGCAACTTAATGATTGTTTGTCTTGGTATGGGTTTCTGTGCCTATTATCTACTGCTATGTAACAGATTACCTAAAAACTCACTTACTTACAACAAAACACTTTTGGCTTCTCACAGTTATTATGGGTTAGGAATGCAGGAGAAGCTTAGCTTGGTGTTTCTGGCTCTAAATCTCCCCCAAAAGGGTGTAGTGAAGATGTGTCCGTTGGTTCTACAATCCTCTGAATGAACTGGGGAGATGTGCTTCTTAGATAACTCATTCGCATGGTGGGCGGATTGGTGCTGGGGGTTTCTGGTAGGGGAGCTCAGTTCTTTTCCACGGGCCTCCTCACAACATGGCAGCTAGCTTCCCTAGAACAAAGGATCCAAGAGTGAGGGAGAGCCAGGTGGGTGCTCTTGGTTTTATGACCAAGTCTGGGAAGTTGCATAGCATGACTTTTGCCACACCTTATCCATTAGAAGCAGGCTACCAAATCCAGCCCATTCAAGGTAGGGGCATTAAGCTCCACCGTCTGAGGGGAGCATGTTAAAGAATCAGAGAACTTATCTGAAAACCACTCCGCTCTCAGCAGCCCTGTTCTCAGCCTCTTGTGGTCTTAACACTGCTGTTGGCCTCATGCTCAGGCCTCACAGTTCCTCATTCATGCCTAGCAGAGAAGAGCATATTCCCATAGCTTATGCATGATTGGACAACTGAGGTCATGTCCTTACCCATGAACCACATTCTTATGGCCAGAGGGATGAGATCATTCTGATATGCTTAGGCCAGAGCCACACGCCCCATGATCAGAGATGGAAAAGCATCAAAATCCATTGAAGTACATGAGCTACGTAGGGAAAGAGTAAGAACTACAAGTGTAATTCTGAATCTATTACCAAAAGAAGGATTGAATCCTGGGTGGTCCAAACCAACCTGTGTGCATGCGTATTCACACTGTGTGTGCAGTGGGGTACGTGTGGGAGCGGGTAGGTAGGCAAAAGTCATCAGGTATTGTCAGAAAATGACTTCGGGCTGAGGGCAGTGGCTCTTGCCTATAAGCCCAGCACCTTGACAGGAGGATTGTTTGAGGCCAAGAGTTCAAGATCAGCCTGGGCAACATAGTGAGACCCCATCTCTACAAAAATATAAAAAATGATCCAGGAGTGGTGGCACACGACTGTCGTCCCAGCTACTCAAGAGGCTGAGGTGGGAGGATCGCTCGAGCCCAGGAGTTTGAGGCTGCAGTGAGCTGTGATTGTGCCATTGCACTCTAGCCTGGGCAACAGAGTGAGACCATGTCTTCCCCCCACAAAAAAATGTGAGTTCTGTTGAGCAATCTGTCACATAGCCCGTTTTACACTGTTTCAAACGAATTGGTTAAGGAAGTATGAAGAAAAAAAATCAATAAAACTGCTGACTTGCTTATTGAGTTTTTTACATATGGATCGCTTTCATTCTAGGAAGCAGCCTCAGTTGCCTCTTATGGTGGTGAGGCTGTTCTGGAAGCTTGTCCTGGTGTTTAGGAGGAGATAATAAACCTGTGCTTTGACAGGCCGGTGCCAGGAACATGTGAAATTCCTGCTGAAGAAGAAGGAGGCCCAGGGAGCAAACATTTGAGTGAAGCATTTCCCTCCTTCCAGAGCCCATTTCCCTCCCACCAAAGTCCATTTCCTTCCTCCAGAGCTCTCTTCCTTCCCTCCAGACACCTCCTTCCTCCTGCCAGAGCCCATTTCCCTCCCACTAGAGCCCATTTCCCTCTCTTCAGAGCCATCTTCCCTCTGTCAGAGCCCACTTCCCTCCCTCCAGGGCCCATTTTCCTCCCTCCAGAGCCCATTTTCCTCCCTCCAGAGCTCATTTCCTTCCCACCAGAGCTTATTTCCCTCCCACCAGTGCTCATTTCCCTCCCTGCAGTGGCCACTTCCCTCTCTCCAGAGCCCTCTTTTCTCCCTCCAAATCTTTCTTTCCTCCTGCTAGAGCCCATTTCTTTCCCTCCAGAGCCCATTTCCCTCCCTCTAGAGCCCTCATCCCTTTCTTCAGAGACCTCCACCCTCCTTACAGAGCCCACTTCCCTCCCTCCAGAACCCATTTTCCTCCCACCAGAGCCCACTTCCCTCCCTCCAGAGCCCTCTTCCCTCCCTCCAGAGTCCACTTCCCTCCCTCCAGAGCCC
>NW_012105142.1:2147645-2192733 GCF_000951045.1 Mandrillus leucophaeus
CCTCCCTCCAGAGCCCTCTTCCTCCCTCCAGAGCCTATTTATCTCTCTACAGGGCCCACTTCCCTCCCTCTGGAGCCCACTTTCCTCCCTCCAGAGCCCTCTTCCCTCCCTCCAGAGCCCTCTTCCTCCCTCCAGAGCCCTCTTCTCTCTCTCCAGATCCTTCTTCCCTCCGGCCAGAGCTCATTTTCCTCCAGCCAGATCCGTCGTCCCTCTTTGAACCCGTATCTTCTTCCTACATGTAAGGGTCCTGAGGAAAGGGATTTGCGTTAGTTTGATTCACTACTGAACCTGACCCCCTAAAACAGTGCCTGGCACACAACGGATGTTCAATAAAACCTTGCCTAATATTTATTGATATTAAGTATTATTCATATTAACAAGCCAATTAATTTGCTATATTTCCACTTGGTGGTTGAGTGTCCAGACCCCTGGACCCCCAGCAACCAAGGTGCCGGGATTAAAGGCAAGAGTAACTGCCGCCAGCCTGAACTCACTTTCAGACAATACCTTTCCCAGCTCTGATCATGGGGCATGTGGCTCTAGCTGAGGCATATCAGAATGATCCCACCCCACTGGCCACAGGGATGTGGCTCATAGGTAAGGACATGACCTCAGCTATCCCATCAGGCATAAGCTGTGGGAATATGTTGTTCCCCTTGGGCCTGAAGTCTGAGCAAGGCAGTAGACTGAGGCAATGTGAAGTGTAGTCACTGGCACCCCAGGCCCTGAGTAGAAGGGGCAGGGTATAGAATAGAACAGCTTTTAGTCCCAGTGCTCAAGATCGAGTGTAGAAAAAATATCTCCGACTGCTTTTCTTATTATTCAGGTAAATTAAAAATTTAAATTAAAACAGGGTCTTGTTCTGTCGCCCAGGCTGGAGTGCAGTGGCCTGATGATAGCTCACTGTAACCTCCTGCCTCAGCCTCCTGAGTAGCTGGAACTACAGGAGCATGCCACCGTACCCAGCTAATGTTTGTAATTTTTTTTTTTTTTTTTTTTTTTTGTAAAGACAGGGTTTTGCTATGTTGCCCAGGCTGGTCTTAAACTCCTAGCCTCAAGTGATCCTCCCACCTCCACCTCCCAAAGCACTGGGATTACAGGCACGAGTCACCACTTCTGGCCTAATTCAGCTAAATTTTTAATTCAGGCCCTCAGTTTTTTCAGTCAGATGAAAAAATGTTAGCCACATTGCGGGTTTTCTAGATTTTCCTGGAATCTTACAGAATGACAAGGTGCCTTTAGGACTAGGGTGGTGTGGTCCCTGTAGTGGGTCATCATTCTGTCCAGTGCTGTGTCTTTGCTGGGTAGTGCCTCATTCCCCCTGCAAATATTCTTATCTTCTTGCTCAGGTTCAATCCCAAGGGTAGCTGGTACCAGGCCCTTCTCGAGGACCCACCAGTACCTAAGCTTTTTATTGCCTTTTCCTCTTCTTCCCTCCGGAGCATTTACCTAGTCTCCGGAGAAGGAAACCTTACACTGCTCAATCATATTGTTCTCTACTCCTCTAGGGTTGGGCTTGAGACATGAAAGCTCCTAAGAGAGTTATTTTTCTGTTTTCTGTTAGCCCACCTCTTCTTTGAGGCAATGGGCCTCTGGTGGCTTGAATGGGAGGGACTCAAAGAGTAACAAGAAATACAGGATGGCAGAAAATAGTTACAGGGTCAAAAATGGGCATCATTGGGTTGCTAGGGGCTGGGGACCAGGAGAGAATGCAGAGTTGTTGTTTAATGGGTATTGAGTTTCAGTTTTGCAAGATGAAGAGGGTTCTGGAGGTTGGCTGAACAACATGAATTCACTTACCACTACTGAGCTGCACGTTTAAAAATGGTTAAGATGGTAAACTTTACGTTATGTGTATTTTACCACGTTGAGAATAAAATGGAACCACTAGCAGCAGCGCTCGCAGCACTTACTTATTTTGAACACCTCCCATGTGCCAGATCTTGTATTAAACACTTTACAGGCACCATCTAGCTTAATCTCTTGACAATTTTGCTATGCTGTGGAACCATTTCTGTCCTCACTTTACAGATGAGGAAATTGAAGCTTATTATGATGATGATGATGATTTTTTGAAACAGGGTCTCACTCTTGGGTCACCCAAGGTGGGGTGCAGTGGTGAGATCACTGCTCGCTGCAGCCTCAACTTCCTGGGCTTAAGCAATCCTCCCGCTTTAGCCTCCCAAGTAGCTGGGACTGCAGGCCACCACTCCTGGCTAATGTTTTAATTTTGATTTTTCTTTTGTAGAGACAAGGTGTTGCTATGTTGACCAGGCTGGTTTTGAACTCCTGGCCTCAAGTGATCCTCCCAACTCAGCCTCCCATGGTGCTGGGGTTATAGGTGTGAGTCACTGCACTCAGCCACAGTTGAAGCCTGGATCTAGAAGCTAACTTTCCCAATGTCTCAGAGCCAGGATTTGAACCCAGGTCTAAGTGTAACACAACCAAGATTCTTGGCTTGGCCCACACTTAACCAACTCAACAGACGAACTCAACGTAACCAACATAACAGATACACTCTGTTCCTTCTGTAAAATTGCAACTGGTATTTAGGGCTCCCATAAGTATTCCGAACTCTAGAATGTCTGCACACTTCTGTTCTCACCAGTCACAAGTTGTATGCTTACCAAGAATCAGAATCTGTCACCTGTACTTGTTATTGTAAGTATGTCATATAACAAAATATTGGCCGGGCACAGTGGCTCACGCCTGTAATCCCAGCACTTTGGGAGGCTGAGGATCATGAGGTCAGGAGTTCCAGACCAGCCTGGCCAACATAGTGAAACCCCGTCATTACTAAAAATACAAAAAATTAGCTGGGCATGGTGGCGGGTGCCTGTAATCCCAGCTACTTGGGAGGCTGAGGGAGGAGAATCACTTGAACCCAGGGCGGGGAGGTTGCAGTGAGCTGAGATCATACCATTGCACTCCAGTGTGGCTGACAATGTGAGACTCTGTCTCAAACAACAACAACTATATATATGTGTGTGTGTGTGTGTGTGTGTGTATACATATACACACACACACATACACACACACATATATATACACATGTATATATACACATATATATAAATACACACACACACATATATATATATATATGCTGCTCAGATGTGATAAGAGTGTAAATGATGTAGTTGTGTCTATGAGAACTAGATGCGGTGCTTTGTAAAGATTCAATGCAGACTGGTAGAAAGTCAAGTGTGAGAAGGAAATGTAAGACATAGGGACCAGCCCTAAAAATCTGGAGGAATTTCACACTTATTTTGCCTTGTGAGGATCCTTTTTGTCCCTTTTGAAGATACTGTAATAATTTTATAGATTATGTGTTATGGTTGTGGTTTATATAAGAAAGAGTGCCTGAAACACCAATCAGCAGACCCACAAGCCTAGAAGAAGACTTGGCTTTGCAATAAAAGGATAGACAAATAGGCTAGGTGTGGTGCCACGTGCCTATCATCCCAGCACTTTTGGAGGCCCAGGCGAAAGGAATGCTTGAGGCCAGGAGTTCAAAACAGCCTGGGTAACATGGCAAGAACCCTGACTCTACAATTAATTTTTTTTTAATTAGCCATGCATGGTGGCATATGCTTGTATTCCCAGCTACTCATGAGGCTGAGGCAGGGGGATTGCATGAGCACAGGAGTTCGAGACTGCAGTGAGCTATGATCACACCACTGCACTCCAGCCTGGGCAATAGAGCAACAGAGTGAGACCTGTTTCAAAAAAAACAAAAACAAAAAAACAAAAAGGATAGGCAAATAAATGAATGCTTCTATGATTTAAATTAACACAGAAAATAAAAATTTTAAAATCATTTTACTTATAGAATCTTGTCTTATCCTAGCCTTTCTTAAAATCATTGATACAATCCCCAATGCATAAATACTTTTCTATCAGCAACAAATGACAACAATAAAAACCAGTCCCGATTAGGGAATAAAACTGTGCCTATTCTGACGGAGCTAACAAGCTGGGCAGTAGAGAACGTGGACGAGGAGGGTCCCTGGGACTGGGGTCACTTGGGAGACCTCCATAAAAATGGGAACAGGGTGGTGTCTGGAAGGGAGATTCAGCTTTTAGACGAAGGGCAGAGAAAGGAATGAGCGAGGTGTGTTTGATGCAGATGCGGCAGGCAGGCTGAGGGCATCGCGAATGGGACTGCAATTAGGATCAGAAGTAAAGAACCACAAGGCAGATGTAGATAGAGATCACACTGAAAAGGTGTCTCCTTGTTTGCTTTTAAGGAAATGGCAGGTGGAGGAGCTGCTTCTGCCAGGTAGGATCTGCAATTCAGACAGCATGAAGAGCACAGAAACGGGGCCGTTACCTAGTTTGCTAAATTAAAGGAGGCAACCAGTCTTGGCAGGCCATTGGCTCCATACAGTCACTGCCCTACTGTGCACACCAACGACCCATCTGAGGGACCAGCTTCCCTTTGCTCCCCAAACAAGAGCCTGTGCTCTTGGGCACCTCAGAGATGCGTGTGTGTGTGTGCATGTGTGTGTGTGTGTGTGTGTGTGTGCACGCAGACTATTTGGAAATTCGCTTTTAGATGGATTAATGCTCGGTAAAGCTCTCATGTTTCTCCAAAATATGTCCAGTGAGTAACAGTAGTATTTTCAATCAATAGTACTGCTTGCTAAAATAACAGAGCTACAATAAAGGCTTCTAGAATATGAAATCTTACCTTCCCCTGGCCCTGTATTCAAACCAAAGAGGACCACATAGGACGTCCTTGGTGCCGATGTTTTTCTACAGGATCTTTGTAATGTTTGTCTGTTTATCGTTCTCTGTAGAGGGAAAACACAGGTGAAATATTCCTTTGTGTTAAAGGCAGACTAACCATAAAACCATGACAGGCTTACAAAGCCCAGGGGGGCTGAGGGAGCTGGTGCATCGATCCCAGCAGGGTGACGGGAAGGGCTGTTTGGGGAAAGGGCCACTCCTAGAGACCCAGGTTGTCAGTGACACAGAAACAAGAGCACCCCTCCTTCCGAGTACGCTGCCAGAAACCAGCCGATGCGAGCAAGCAAGGAGCTTGAGGAAATGCAACAGAATCTGGAACATTTCTAATGAAAACTGGATTTTCTTATCTTCTCTTCCATAGAGAGCTGCTGATTAGTAGTTCAGAGCTCGGAGGAATTAACCATATATCACTTTAAATGTTTATTTTATGTCCAGCTTATTCTAACATTTTTATTCATCT
This sequence comes from Mandrillus leucophaeus, assembly GCF_000951045.1. Classification (NCBI taxonomy): domain Eukaryota; kingdom Metazoa; phylum Chordata; class Mammalia; order Primates; family Cercopithecidae; genus Mandrillus; species Mandrillus leucophaeus. The sequence continues at coordinate 2,152,858 of NW_012105142.1, forward strand.
TAATGAGAAGTAATTGGGCTTCCTATTGCAGTGTTTCATTTAAAAAAGGGGAGTATTAATAAGGGATGAAAGCATGCTAAAACCCGTAACTATCTTCCACACTGTTACCAGGCTTCTATCTATCCCAGAAGTCACTCTTTTAGATTGAAAATAGTATTCAATGCATTTGAACCACATCCTTCCTGAGCCTAGCAATGCTTTTATTGTATGTCATTATGTCTTCTGGGAATCCTGACATTAAAACATATCCTTGGTTCTCACTTAAGCCAATTTTATAGGGCAGAGAAAGAAAAGACAACATTTTGCAATGAAAGCACCTTCTCCCATCTGGCAAAATGGCTTTCTGGACTCTATTGTGGCTCATTGTCTAAAAATAGGATGAAGACAAATTGTTATCATTTGCGAAAGCCCATGACAATAATGATAAATGAACAAATTTTTTTGCCCTCTGAAGTCATTGCTTAAGGCTTTCTCTGGGATCAACAATGTTAAACTGGTAAACTTGCCTCATCTGCATCTGCAGAGGGTTTACAAATGGCTTTGTAAACAATTTTAGCCAGAGCGTTAATCTCTCCTACAGAACTAGGGCTTCGAGATATATGATTGATTTGCAATTTAAAATGACACTGAAACCCCTGAAACAGATATGAAAGAAACTTTCAGTGAATAATGTTTTAGTTGACAAGAAAAGATGAGGCACATCTTTCATCTGATAGTGGGCTGTTTTTGATAAATATTGTTCATAATGGAGAATTTTGGAATCATTAATGTGTGGATAGAACGTTACTACTTTTTTGACTGGGACTTCAGAAACCAGTTTCTTTTGGCAGGAGTTTTCATTGCATGAAAGAAACTTGGGGGAGACGCTTTGAAAGGCACCCATAAAATGATTCTATTCTTTGACCTGAGCTCAAATGACAAGGTGAACCTGCAGAGTGATGGCGTCTCAACACCACATGGCAGCCCACCATTCTCTGAGACAAGGGCAGGGCACTATTGCTTTTGAATTCTGTCTGGGTGGAGTGACAGGTCCAGTAAGATGGGGCATGCCATGGAAGTAAATATTTAATTTCATGGTCTTTTCGTTCCTTCATTCAGGTGGCACCCCATGTGCTCTGACTATAAACTCACTCCCAGACTGGTCTGGTGGTGCCGGACATTGGGGCACTTGTGTTACAGTGTCTCCTAGGGATTAGAGGAGCTGTGCTGACTGGTACATGTTGGCCATCAGAGGCTAGACACTTGAGAGGGCATGTCTCCCCTGCCAGGTCAGCAGTCCTATTCAAAGTTAGACTTCTTTTCCCAGATCCCTGTCTTGCCCCCAACATGGCTACTTCCTCCCCCTGCTCCATCTTCTCTCCCTCCCGTCTCACAGCAATGACACAACCTTAAAGAGTGTGATTGTAGAGCATTGGCACACCCTGTATTCTGACGCTTAGGCAGGACCTAAGTGTTCCAAGGCTTGACACCCATATTCCCTTCATGCTCAGCCAGTGCCCTCTACCACCTGACTCTGAGCCACGGCCCATGCCCCTGTGGTCCACGGTGGAGTTGACTAGAGGGACGTCCCTTCATCCACTTCTGCTGCGATGTGACCACTTTTCTCCTGCTTTGAAATCTCCCATGGCTTCCGATGCCAGGTGTGGTGGCTCACACCTGTAACCCCCGCACTTTGGGAGGCTGAGGAAGGCAGATCACTTGAGGTCACGAGTTCGAGACCAGCCTGGCCTATGTGGCGAAACCCCGTTTCTACTAAAAATACAAAAATTAGCTGGGTGTGGTGGTGGGCGCCTGTAGTCCCAGCTACTCGGAAGGCTGAGGCAGGAGAATCTCTCAAACCCGGGAGGTGGAGGTTGCAGTGAGCAGAGATCGCTCCACTGCACTCCAGCCTGGGAGACAGAGCAAGACTGTCTAAACAAACAAACAAACAAAATACATTTACAACATTTTATTTACATTCTCAAAGTTCTCTCTCCTTGGCTCCTGTCTGCCCCATTTAGCTTTATATCCAATATGCAGACTTTTTTGGTCATCAGGGCTCCCTGGTGCTTGCTCCCAAACTGAGCTTCACACCTACCTACCGAAGTGTGGCTGGCTGCAGCATTAGCACCAGCTGGCTTTGGGGGTAATTGTCTCCCCTCCCCTCCTAGCTCTGAGGCTACGCAGGGAATCAACTTTCCTCCTCTGAAGATGTCAGTCTGACCATGAGTCCAGCAAAGAACCCATGGCCCCGCTATGATCTGATCCCTGCTCTCACCTCGGATGAAGCAGAAATCCCTAGGGGCATGACACTTCTCCAATCAGTTCTCATGGGATTCCGGCAGGTCCAGCCTGGTACATGCCCTTGGGCCACCAACCAGACACTGTCCCCACCCAGGGTGGCCCTCGGCGTGGGCCCCGCCCAGGAGAGCGTGGACGGCTTGTGAGCGTGGAGATAAGGCCCTGTCCCTGGCTGGTTCAGCATGTTGCTGGTTCATTTGTAAGGTCTTTTGCCCGGGAGGGAAGTGGCAGCAGATACAGCTTCTCCCTCCCCTCACCCTCTCCCTGCATTGGTTTTCCTCCCATGTCTCCCTTTCCACTATTTTTTCTTCTCCTCCTTTGGTCTGGGAAGCAAGCACACTGTCCTGGGCAGGGCCAATGATGAGGGCGAACCTGGGGAGGGACGGTGTCTGGGCGGTGACCCATGAGGCATGTACCAGGGTCGACTGCCGGGGTCCCATGAGCTCTGTTCATGCTCCAAGAAGGAGACAGTGCCCAGAATGTCCAGGAAACCACAGAAGACCATTCCCTGCATCCCAGAGGACCAGTCAAGGAGCTGCTGGTGCCACTGAAGGGGGCCAGTGTGAGCTCCCTGTGAACCCCAAGAAAACTGGAGCCACAGCGTGGAGCATGGATGAATCTGCCCTGAGAGTGGCATCTGAGTGCTCCAGGGGCTGTGCCTTCACCAGGCCGACCTGTAGTTACCGGTGGCAGGATCCCGAGTTGGAGAAATGCCTGGGTACCACCAGGCTCTTTTCAACTGCCTCAACTGTGGAAGGCAGAGTCGCTCCTGAGACTCTCTTAGATGCATTCTCTCATTTCCAAACAGTGAGAGAGGGTGTGTGATGCACTAAAAGCCCAGCTCGTCCTCACCATCTCTTTTAAATAATAAGCAACAGCTCCCCCACTTTAACAGTCTCACTTTAACACTAAGTGCACACTGTATAAATTGCTTTGATAACCATATTCATCCCCTACCTTATGTTTTGAAGTATTCCAACTTGCTTTAGTTTTATTAATGTATTTCTTTTATCTTTCATCTGAATAGTGTTCTCTATGTAAAGTGACCAAATGTGATTAATGATGAATAGATTAAGATAGGACAGGGTGTTTGAAAAATGACTTAAGGACTGCATGTAAGTCACTGGCTAGAGTCCCAAAATGCAAATTCTGGTTAAGTTAATGACTGGAAAATCGTGACGGTCCAACTGCATGAGCCTCTGCATTATTTAAAATTACTTTATAAACAATAAATAATTAGCATTTTGTATTAGAATGAGTTAATTCTTTCTTAGTGATTTCTATAGGCAGGACTGTCCCAGAGTCAAAAACTTTCCCTGTAATTGACGCGTAATTGACGCATAGGCACCCCTCCTGACTCCTGGCCATCCAGCCTGGGGACATTACTGCTTCACTTTGCAAATGGCACGGGAGTGTTCATGTCCCATTAGAGGTCGGTGCTTTATTAAAACGTCCGGAATAATCGAGTTTCAAGAGGCTTCGTTCCCTGAAAGAGTCCGTGCCTTCTCCTGGTTAGAGTTTCAGGAAGGGAAATTGTTTTTATGCCTGTGCCCACCTTCCCCTGACAAACGAGGCTTATCATCGGAGAGGCTCTGTGCTCTCACTCACGCTCTCAGGAGCTGGGGAGCTTTATGAAAAATAAATTAATAATGCATCCTAAATTACATCTGCAGGAGATATTTAGGTGTATATTGCAGTCTTCAAAGATGATTAGATTTACGTTTTGTTCAAGGAGACGAGTCACCTATTCTTTAGGCACTTCTAGAACCGTGGGTCTGACGACGGGGCCACCGTGCACTGTCACTGTCCTGGATGGTCACCGCATCCCCACGGCCCAGGCTACAAACAGGGTGCCAGATGCAACGCTGCAGCCAGCTACCTGGAAAGCCTGAGGCCTAGGGTGACCCTGTTCAAAGAGGAAGCCAGAGGCCTCTGCGGGCAGGGGGCCATCCACATCATCTGCAATCAAACCTCCTTGTCCATCAGCCTGCAGCCTGTGATGTAGATCTCCAAGCCTCATCGCCCCGGGTACTTAACACGATGAAAAAAAAAGCCAGCCTTCAAAGTTGTTTCTGTGTTTTGTTTTGTTAAACCACAAAGAAGAGAGAAATATAGTAGCATCGATTGTTAAATCCTTGTGCCCGCTCCACGGTGTCCGCACACGAAACACGCTGCTTTTGTAGCGGAAGGAGAGTCGGTATTTATCAGGGTTCAGAGCCAGTTCAGCCACACACTTGACAAATTATTTGTGGAATTGTTGTATTCATAGTCACTTAAATAAGAATCTGTCAACACGAAGGCTGAGCTTTGTTGCAGCGGGTCCCCTGGTTTTTCCTGCATACCCAGAGAATGATGGATTGGAAGTAATGCAAATTCACTACCATTTTATATGCTGGTGCCTCCCTCAGAGACAGGAAACATAGCTCAGGATCATCTTGTAAAGGGCCGTAACTGTGAAGGCCTGCTTCTGTGTGGAAAGTCTTGCTTTTCTTCTTCCTCCTTTCTCTTCTTCTCCCCGCAAATGGAACTTGAGGAGAGGCACATAGATTTGACGCTTTTCCTCATGCCTCATTTTGCAAAGTGCTCCTTGCAGCAGGCGTGCTTGCTGGCTTTTCCGGTGTACACATGCCGTACGTATGCTTAGCCATGCCCAGGGTTCAAACAAATAGATAAATATAATTATTTGGTTTTATGGCAACTTAAAAGTTAATACCCCGTAGCTGGATGTTAAGTCTTAACTCTTGGGCAGAAGGCAGGTAAAACTAGGGCCTAAAGGGGCAGTGGCCTGTGCTTTAGTCAGTTCCCTTGAGCCCCTTGGGGATGGGGGCTTGGGAGGGCCGGGATTTTCTCTCGGCTCTGTGCAGAGCCCAGCACTGGACTCTCTCTGCCCCACTGTAACGTGAGGAGAAAAAAACACATCCTTTTAAGCCTGCCTTCCCAGGATTCTCAATCTTGAAGGAGCATGGTCAACTCTTAGGGTTCCAGGTCTTGGGGTGGCTATTTTAGGTCTGGCAGGAGGCTCTTGGGGAAGAACCATCAGGTGTCCCTTCGTGGCGTGGACAAGAGATCTTCCCCCCACGTGGCGGAGCACTGGGAACAGACGTGTCCCACAGAACTCTCCTTAGAGTGGGGTTTCTTCATTAAGGTCACTGGAGCCTTTTGGTTCTTGCTATCTGCTGACCCAAGGTAGCAGTCTGGGAGTCAGGAGACCTGGGAGTCAGGAGGCCTGGGAGTCCAGCCTTGCTTTTGGTTCTTGGTTCTGGTTCCTGAGAGCTTGGGTGCCTCCCTCCACTTCTCTGAGCCTTGTAGAATCAGGAGCTGGCCCAGGCACCTTTAGAGGCCTTTGAAAATGGAAATCCTCTCACCGCGTTGATAACAAACTAACCCAGGGACAGCAACCAGAGACTGACACTTACAAAGAAGCCCAGAAAGGAACAAGGCTCTTTCCCCACTATGTGATTGCCATTGGAAACTTTGCAAAGGAATCCGGTTGCCTAAAAACGTTTTCTTTTAAGCCCCAGGGATTTGCACGGTGTGAGACTGCCTCCATGGCCCCCGTTTTTAAACACTGCCAGAGAGCAATAAGAAAAAAAAGAGAAAACCCCAATGCAAAAACAAAATCCCACGTTGTATAACACGTCCCCTCAATACCACTGAAAAATGTACGTAATATTTTGAAATCACTGACTAATTATTTCTAATCATCCCATAATAATTTATGGAGACACTTGCTCCTTTGGACGTGTTCCTGTTTTGATCTAAATGTATTCCCGAACACACTGTCAAACCTCCCCGTTTGGCAACTGATGTGGTTTTGCTGAATTTCTTTCGTGTGTCCAGATCTCTTGCCAATGAGGCTGTGGAACATATTTTGACAGCTTTGTCGCTAAGTTTGTTGCTACTTGTGTCTGGAACGGGTATCAAATTTCAGAGATGAATCTGTTTGTTTCCTCCCTGTTCACGCTGTTTGGGAATGCCATTGGTTTGCCTGGAGCCGCTCCCGTCGGCCGGCGAGGAGGGGTCATTCTTTGTTTGCATTGCTACTCAGTCAGCTTTTGGTGACCCATTGCACAGGGCATCTCAGGAACACCTGTGCCCTGCACTCAGACGTCTGGTGCCTGCAGCCTGGGCCTGAGTGTGGCTATTCCCATATGCGTGTGTCCGTAGGAAGCCAGGATTTCCTCTACGAGAGGCTGGAATGCACTTGAACACGGACGTTGGACTGGGTGTGGCTGCCCCTTAAATGCTCTTGTTCAGATTGCTGGCTTTACAGGAAAGTTTGCAACATTACACACTCGAGACGGAACAGAAGCCTGTTTTCATTTCTCTTCCTGCATTTCATCCTAGTCTTACTGGGCACTACTGTTCTTTGCTAGAATTTTCTAAAAGAAATGGTTCTCAAAATGTGCCTCCTGGCTCTGGAATATCACCATCACCTGGAAACTTACTAGAAATGCACATTTCCAGACTCTGCTTTCCCTGTTCCTTTCACAGACATACTGACTCAGAAACCCTGGGGTGGGGTCCAGGACTCTGTGCTTTAATTTAAGTTCACTGGACGATCCTGATGCTCCCCAATGGTTGAAATAACTCATCTACACAGTCATGTTGTCTCCTCAAGAGTGAGGAGATTTCTCTGATGGGGATTCCTGCAGCCCATGTAAATTGTGCCTTGTGTGTCTTTGTTTACTGATTTGTTTATTGGATCAACTTATTAACACAAAGAGGCATTGATGGCGGTCACTGACATTTATGTGTAAGCCATGGGGCTGGCGAGTGGGGAACCCAGAGTGGACAAAATGCCCCCCGTACCTCAAGGAACTGGCAGTTTAATGAAGCAGACAGCAAGAGTCCCTGGCCATGACAGACCTGTTGGATAAGTACGGGGAAACACAGGGATACAGCAGACAGGCAACTTGGCTAGGCTGATAGGATCAGGTAAGAGGAGGTAGGGTCTGCACAGAGAGCTCCCGATGGGGTGCAACAGAGGAGGGGGCATTCAGCGTAGCAAGGACAGCCTGTGCAATAGCCCAAGACATGAAGCAACACAGAGCAGATTCAGGGGACATTAGAGCAGCTCAGTAGAGCTGACCAGCAGTGAAGAGAGGCACCAATGGAGAGGGAGGGGAGGGGGCTACATCCTGGGGCCCATTGAAGATTTTAAGCGGGAAAAGAGACTGATATCTGAGGACCTACTGTGGTGGCTACAGGATGGAGGATAAGCTGGAACGGCACAGCTGGGGGCAAGGGGACTGCTGAGAGGTTGCTGTGATCCATTCATTGAATCAACAAATCTGCACTAAGCTCCCATGGAGGCATCACAGCCTAAGAATTAAGAAACCAGACTCTGGGGTCAGATGGAGCTGACATATTTCCAGTTCTGGTGCTGGGACTTACTAGCTGTGGGACCTTGGGCAAGGTTCCTCTGAGGCTCATTCTTCTCAGTTGTGAATAATGGTAATAATAATATTCACTCTAGAAAATCGTTAAGTGAGATTATACGCCTAAGACATTTATACAATGCCTGCGCATAAGTTCCCAATGTAAGGGACGGTACTATGATGGTTATTGTTATTATTATTGTTGTTGTGTATCAGGTCTTTTGCTGGGTGTTGAGGCCTCAGTGGTGGAAAAGACAAGTGCAGTCCCCTGTGTGCATGGCACAGGGCGCTTGTGAGAGAGTCTGTCTGATGGCCTGAGCCACATCCAGGACAGGGCAGAGGAAAAAGAAGACTAGCTTAGTGAATGGTAGGGGTGTTATGAAGGGTGGTGCCTGGGACGGTGCAGTGGTGCCAGATGAAGGAGGTGGAGGTGTCTCCCAGGTTTGCAGTTTGAGTCTATATTTTTGAGCCCTTCCGTGGGACTGGGAATAAAGAAGAGAAAGAAGAGGAAGAGGAGGAGAGAAGTGAAGGGGGAGGAGAAGGAAGAAGAGATGGATAAGAAGTAGAGTGGAGGTAGGGAGGAAGGAGAGTAAGAGAAAGTGGAGAAAGAGGGGGAGGAGGAGGAGGAAGGGGAAGAAGAGGGGGAGGAGAACAGTGAAAGGTGAGGAGGAGGAGGAAGAGATAGAGAAGGAGTGGAGTGGAGGCAGGGAGGAGGGAGAGGAAGAAAAGGTGGAGGAGGAGAGGGGGATGGAGGAGAGGGAGGAGGAAGAGGAAGAAGAAAAGGGGGATGGAGAAGAAGAGAAGAAAGGGGAGGAGAGAGATGGAGAGAGGAGGATGGGGAAGAAGAGGAGGATAGGGGAAAGAAAGAGGAGAGGGAAGAGGAGGAGAGGGAGGAGGAGGAAGAAGAGGAGGAGGTGAGGGATGGAGAAGGGGGAGGAAGAGAAAGAGGAGGGGGAGGGGGAGGGAGAAGAGGAGAGAGTGAAGGAGGAAAAAGAAGAGGCTAGGGTGGGAGGACCTGAGCTGTGTACTTCTTGCTTGTTCTTGTGTAATTTCAGGTGGAAACCTCTGTGAGAAGTCCCCTTCCTAGTGTCAGAGTACCCTCCTCGGGCCTGGCCCGCGGGCCTGTTTACAGTCCCCAGCAGGACTCAGGCCTTCGCAGAGCTATGCACACTTCTGTTCTAGCCCTGGGAATCCCCAGCAGAGCATCCTCTGTGTTCCCGGGCCTTGCCTCCCTCTGCTGTCACTGCACTTGGCAGTGCATGTGCTGTCTTGTGCCTGGGATCTCTTCTCTGGCCCTGGGGATACCTCCTTATCAGCCCTGTCTTTTGTGCTCACCCCTTGAGGGTATCTCTGCTCCCTCTGTGCCTCAAAGAGCCCCGGAATGCCGGAATAACAGGGCCACAGAAGGGACCTGGAGGCACGTTCAAATCCCTTCTTCAACCACCCAGATGACAACAGACTTGCTCAAACCTCCAAGTGATGGGAAACTCATCATTTCTACCTGAACAAATAGTTCTGATTCTGAGAAAGTCCTTCTTCTTGTACACTTATGCCAGATCTACCTCCTCATGGCTTCTGTCAAGTGGTCTAATTTTGCCTATCTTGACTGCATGGGAGGAGGCTGATGACCCTGTGAACATCCTTCCAAGAAGGGCTGGGTAGGGATGAAGGAGCTGCAGGAGGTGGTGCCAGGTATGTGGGGGAGGAGGTGGGCTTCGTCTCCCCCATGTTTTAATCCCAGCTAAAGCCTTGGCTCTTTCAGGGACTGTCTTTCATTGCTCCAAACTTTACCAGCCTCCTCTCCTCTAAGCTCCTTTATCATTGTATAAAACAATTTTGTACTTGACTTATTGCCGATACAGAGACTCATCTCCCTAAATAGATGATAAGTTCTTGAAGGACAGGGAGGGTGTCTCATATGAATTTTCTATCCATCACTGTGCCCAGGATGGTATTGCACTTTATCGAGGGATCGATAATTTTTTGTTGATAGATTGTCATGTATTCTCCTCCATGAATATTGGGGCAAGACTGGCATCAGTTTGAAGGGCATAGCTTATAAATTTTGGTTAGGCACAGCCTCCTAAAGGATAGTGATAACAGGACTCACCTCAAAGTGGTGGTGAGGATGAACAAGATAGGTGGGCACTGCCTGGCACAGGACCTGGCCCATGGTAAGCCCTTCGAACTAATTAGCAGTTCTTATTACTATGAGAGAGTCTGAAGGGGCTCTTATTATTGTGAGGCAGTCAGGAGCAAGTGACCTGCAGGATTACAGGCTCAATGTCATCTGCGCAAGCCAGACGCATGCATGGTTGGACAAACTTCTTTGTTCAATGGTTTCATGAATTTCCAGCCCAGCCATTGGCCTGAAAGATTTCTAGGACAGATGTACCTATAGTCCCCAAAGGATGTGGAGACCTGAGGAAAACATTCTCTACTGAGAAGGATATGGAACTATCAGAGACAATCAGGAAGGTAGTCTTAGAATTCAAGTCCAAAAGCATTGACTGCATACCTACTATGTTACAGAGGCTCTGATTAGAAAGGTTGCACAAAGGTTTGTCTAGGCAAAATACCCATCCTTGTTTTTATCCCCATTGGAGAACTGCTCTAAGTGGAGACTTGGGGACCTAGGAGTCCAGAAGGCCCTTCTCCATCATTGTGACCTTGAAGAGAGTGGATATTCATTACCTCATAGCCTAACAACCAGGATCATGGGAAAGGGGACACACAAGGGATGTGTTTGATGAGGGTAGAGGAGGTTCTGGGCGGCAAAAAACTTAAAAACTTGAATGGGGAACTGGAGAAGGAGGATAAGAGCCTCCAGCACAGGACAGAAGCCAATGGAGGCATTTCAGCAAGTCTGGCATCCTCTATGGTGTTGTGATAGGTTTATATCTCCTATTAAATCCGATTACACCCCAGCTAGGTGCACAGTCACCATAAGACAGTCCAGCAGTACAAAGAGTAGAGCCCTAAGCACTCAAAGTCCATCTACTGCCGAAGTCACAGATTTAGATACCTTCAGGGGCAGGCAGGTGACAGAAAACAAGGAAGGGGACAGAATGCAAGACAATGGGGGAGTAGAGATCACATGCCCACCCAAGGGGTGCTACTTGGCTCAGTTCCACACAGAAAGGAGTTTCATAGAGACTGATATTCTTGTTCTTCAAGAGAAACCTGGCAACCAGGGGTTTATATGCAATCTCCAAGTTTTTAAAAGTTGGCAATAAGTTTATATACTTCTTTAAATCCTGGCGGGCCAAACAGAACATATCCACGGAGTCAGATGCATCCTTCCTGCTGGCAGAGTGTGAAATCTGAGACAAGGGAGGCAGATCCTCCAAAGAGATCTTACTTCACAGCAGGACAGTTGGACTCAGGACTCAAGACTCCCTCTGACTTGGAAGCCCTAAGATAGGTGGCTTGAGTAGACAAGATCTAGGAGGCCATGGTATGGCTTTCTTTTCTAATTCTCTCTCTAGGCAGCCTCTATTCTGCTCTTCAGCTAGAGTGGGATGGGTGTAGGTGACAGTTTTCATTGCCAGGCCCAGTTCCTAGGAGGTCACTGCAGTTTAAAATCATAAGTGGCACAAGACCCAGCTGAGGGTGGGCAGGCCAGGAGAGCAGGGATGGCTCGAGCCCAGGCCAGCAGCACAGGGAGAGGTGATCTCTTGAAGCCCCTGCTGATGATCATGAGAACCAACATGGGTTTGCAGCCCCCTATTTGAGGTGTGTTGCCCACTTGGGGGTCTTGTGATGGCCTTCCCTTCACCAGGACGGGGAGGCCACTTATGTGTTATATAAAATGAAATAATGTCATTGGCTTCCCTCTGTTTTCCTGTTGATTGACTTTTATAGCTTGCAAACATTATGCTGGATTGGTAAATTGCAATAAATTTAATCAAGAATTATTTTATTCAGCCTACTAATGAGGAATAATAGCGTATGTATCAATTAGACCTGTCAATTTGTGTGAAGAAATAGATTTACAAAGGGATAGTAAGCAAAAAAAAAAAAAAATCATTGGTATCAATTCACTTCATTATTTTTAATTTGCTGTGAATATTGAGTGTTCCTAACATAAAATCATTCCTCAATTAAAATAAAACAGCTGCACTGCTCTCGGCTCCTCATCCCTTGTTTTTGCTTACAGATTAGCAGTTGTCATTGGTTTCAGTCTGTTGTCATCTCATTAATTTGCACCCATAAATGGGTAAAAAAAGTATTCTCAACTGTCAGTGAAAAACGTAGCAGAGCAAAATGGTTTTCTCGTGTTTAGTGGAAACAGCAGGGTTACTGCAGCAAGGAAGGGGTGGAGGGTGTGAGGGTGGAGCCACAGGAAAGCCAAGCCCTGTACGGCTTAGTTGGGACTCCTGGTAATTCTCCAGGCCATCACCAGGGCCCTTTGCTGTATCTCCTGTGATTAATTATTTGAAAAAATGGCCATAGGCATTGCCCCCCATCCCCTCTCTCTTTTCAATGTGACTTTGCCATTCTTTCCACCAGTAGGCAGACTCTCTCTCCCTCTGTCTGAATCTGAGCTGGTCATGTACCTTGCTTTGGCCAACAGAATGCAGTAGAAAAAACAACACGCATTTCTGAGCCTCGGCTTCAAAAGGCCTTTCGTGCCTCTGCTCTGTTTCTTTTGGAATGCTGTGAACTCCATGTTGACAAGCCCAGGCCAGCTTGCTGGAGGATGAGAAACCACGTAGACAGGGTGAGATGTGCCATCCCAGCTGAGGTTGTGTTAGACTATCCAGGTTACCAGTGAGTTGGCAGCTGACTGCAGACACATGAGTGAGCCCAGCCTAGTCTAGAAGAACTGCTCTCCTGGGCCCAGCACACATTGCTGGCTCACAGATAGTGAGCTAGGTGGTTGCTTGTCATTTAAGCCACAATCTTTTGGGGCATTTTGTTATGCAGCAAGAACTAACTGATACTTACCCACTATTTCAGAGCAGCCTGGAGTGGCAGATTGAATTTGGAAGGTGAAGAAAGTTTTAGTGTCAGATGCCCAGAGTCTGGGTAGGAAAGAGATCTGGGACATGAATGAGAGCACTCAGGGTTATTATATTCCCGTAGTAGGACTTGCAGTAGCCCGGGAGAATGTATGTGTTTGTGCATGCTGCAGATAGATGTCACATGTGTTTGTGTGCAAGAGTATGTGTGTCTCTGCATGCCTGCACACAAATGTATACATGCATGCTTACATGTAGACCTGATATGTGCAATAAGTGTCCCTTCTTGAACCCTAAAGGAAGGGTTAAGTGTAGGCAAAGGTGTTTTCCTCTTCCTCCTCCCAATTATGCTTCAGACCTGTGACTTGACTACTGGTCAGATGGACATGGATTCAGGTTCCCCTGGAGAATTTCATTCTGTGCATCTGTCTTGGTCAGTTTGAGCTGCTGTAACAAAGTGCCATAGACTGGGAGAGTTAAACAACAAACATTTATTTCTCACTGTCATGGAGGTTGAGAAGTCCAAGACCAAGGAGCTGGCAGATCCAGTGGTTCATAGGCAGCTGTTTTCTCCTTGGGTCCTCCCATAGTGGAGAACAGAGAGAGAGAGAGAAAGATCCCATGTCCCACTCTTTTTATAATGGTACTAATCCCATCATGGGGCTCTTATCATCATGAAATAATCTAACCTCAATTACTTCCCAATGGCCACACCTGCAAATACCATTGCTCTTGGGCTTAGAATTTCAACAAAGGAATTTGACAGGCAGACAAACATTCAGTCCCTAACAGTACCTGAGTGGGCTATTACCTCTTTCCTTAATTTCCACATCTCAGCAAACTCCTGGATCAAGACCAGGGCTCATGAATAAAGCATGCCGGAGCTACCCTTGGAAACTAACAATGGCAGAGGAGAGTCTGGACCTGCAGCCATCCTGACCTGACTGTGAGCAAGAAACTTACTCAGTTTATGAAACAACCCCAGGATCCTCATCTCGGCCATGTAAGGGGAAGGTGAACCAGAAAAGAATGACATGACCAGAATCTTCAGGGAACTAGAGGCAGAGGGAGGCAGTTGGCCAGAACTCCACACTCCCACTGTAGTGCTCTTTCTGCTGCACCAGTTTGACTTCATTGCCACCTTGCCTTCACGGTTTTGGCTTGCCATGGTCTCCAGGTGCCAGCTCAAGTGCCAATTCTCTCTGCTAATCAGAAAGTTCAAAAGGGCTTCAGGGGAGAAAGATACTTCAAACTACCATGCAGAGAAGTGACATTAGCCCTGACCCTGGTGAGGGTCCCAAACGAGGCACAGGGGTGGTCTGCCCGCAGCCAGGATTGGCAGGTATTGCTACAGACACCAAGCACTCATGAATGCATGAAGGCCTCCTCCTGCCCACTCCAACCCTGATCATATATGGGTCATTTATTGGGTGCAACCATGAACCAGATGCTGCGCTGAGCTCTTTACAAATACCTACATCATGAAAGGACAGAAGAGGTGGGTATTACTAACTTCATTTTACAAAGGAGGAGACTATGGCCAAAAGGTTAAACAATTTTTTCTGTTCAAGGTCAAATGACTACTATGAGGGAAGTTGGGACAGGATCTGATAACAAAGTCCGTGGCTTTCACATACCCTCTGACAATCAAGTACTGTCTAAGGTATAACAAGGAACTCTTCAGTCACTAACATTTTAGTGTAAATTAACATGTCTTAGTCCTCTGGGTCACTGGCTGGGAACAAGGCACTAGAGGAAGAGTTCTTGGAGATGGGAACACTCATGTATCTGTGATGTAGGGGGGCATGTTAATGCTCTGAATGGCCCCCTCCAAGCCTAGAGTAGACACAGCCCATGAGGACAAAGAGAAAGGGAGAGGTGCTTCCCCAAGGACTGTATATGCGTTGAGTGACCATGAAAGGGGAAAATGAGTGTCAGACAGCCCGGACAACACATGTTTTTCTACCCCTGTCATCTTCCCTTGCCCCCTGCCCAGTAAGTTTGTCGTTGTGGTTGAGACAGGGTCTTACTTTGGTGCCCAGGCTGGAGTGCAGTGGCACAATCTCAGCTCACTGCAGCCTCAACCTGCCAGGTTCAAGTGATCCACCTCAGCCACTCAAGTAGCTGGGACTACAGGTGCACACCACCACATCTGACTAATGTTTGTATTTTCTATAGAGACAAGGTTTTGCCATGTTGCGCAGGCTGAGCTCAAACTCCTGGACTCAAGCAATCCTCCTGCCTCAGCCTCCCAAAGTGCTGGCGCTGCAGAAGCGAGCCAACGCACCTGGTCTCCAGTAAGTTTTAGAGATGTCCTTTGCAAAGCTTCCCAGGCAAGAGTCCTTGGTCTGCCTCTTGCTCGTGTCCTCAGAGGCTCCTTGAGGGTCTCCTGACAAGACCGTCATGAATGATCTATACACTGCTCTCTGTGGGTCACCTTCGAGAGTGTGAAGAGCAATGACCTAGTTTGGAGCACATCCTTCCCCAAGAGTGCTCCTTCACATAAAGTAATGAAAATTGATGTGATTGAATTATGTTTATAGATGCCTTTGGTCTTGATGCATCCCAGAATGCCTTATAAACTGTCAGTCAAATCTCCAGCAATCAACTCTTGCATCTTTGGGAAGAAGGCAGGAGCTGTTTAACTATACAGGATGGCCATGCTGTGTGTGTAGACAGAGAAACGTCCCCTCCGCATGGTCACTGCCAGGCATACAATTGAACATTTGCTCACTTGATGGCCCTGGAATGGCAGAAAACCCAGAGGCCTGGGAGTTAGGGGACCTCAGACTTGGTGCTACTTTGAACCAGAGCTTGCCACACACAAATGTCTGGCTCAGCTTCCACTTGAGTCTGTGCAGTTACACACAGATGCAGATGGTTTTGTCACACTGATTTTAAGCGAGAGACCCATCACCAGCCCTCACTATCTGTAATGTACTTATGTATTCATGGTTTAATAAATCTTCCAGTTATCACAAAAATATTACATTACATTTATGTGTTAAAGATCTTAATTTGTAAAAAGTAAATATTTAACATGTACCATAATTTCTAGGCTGGGTGCAATGGCTCACACCTGTAACTCCAGCAGTTTGAGAGGCTGAGGCAGGTGGATCAGTTGAGGTCAGGAGTTTGAGACCAGCCTGGCCAACATGGTGAAACTCCATCTCTACTAAAAATACAAAAATTAGCTGGGCATGGTGGTGCGTGCCTGTAGTCCCAGCTACTCCAGAGGCTGAGGCAGGAGAATCGCTTGAACTTGGGAGATGGAGGTTGCAGGAAGCCGAGATCATGCCACTGTGCTCCAGCCTGGGCGACAGAGTGAGACTCTGTCTCCAAAGCATAAATAAATACAAATAAAAAATAAAATACACCATTATTTCTAAACCTTGTCTTGCTACTTCATTGTCTTTTGGCTATATGCAAAGTTTTAAAACCTATGAGTGTCTTTTAGAGGGCTTAAATGGGAGACATAACCTCTGAGCCTCTAGTCTGTTACCGCCAATAGTTATGATCCTTCCTTACCAATTTCTTAGAGGCTGCTGTGTGGAGAAGTTGTAGCACTGACTTAGGAGGTGCTTTGTGGGGTATAAAGTGCTCTGCCTCAGCATGGAGCTCTGGTTACCCTCACTGAGCCATTGGTCGTGGGTCTCTGGGCCTGTCCTCATCTGCACAGCCAGGAGATCAGAGTGAGGAGATATTTGCAGGGACCATAGCATGGTTCTTGGGCATGTGGCATGCTTAGTGAATGCTCATTGCTATGGCTCAATTTCCCTCCTGCATTGACATAGATGCATCCAGATTCTTCCAACCAATCCCAAGTAGTGAAGATCGGCAGTGCAATGTGATTGGGCAAAGACAAGAGAGCCTCCTATCCCCTGGATTTCCCAGCAGGCTGTGTGGCTGCTGCGTCCCTGGTGCACTCTCTCTCCAGCTCACTAGGAGCTGCTCTCTGCTGAGCATGGGGGATCAAATGAGATCATCGCCCAGGTTGTCATGGGTGCAGATTTTTAATATTCTGGTTTATTTACACATGTGAATATCAGACGTTAGCTGCGGCCACCATGCTCTGAAAGAGGTGAAAGGTCATGTGTGAGTAAGAATTGATCAATACCTGAACCAATCACCTCCTGCCTGCCTTTGCCACCACCTTTCCCCTTGTGGGGGATTCTCAGTTGTCTGCAGGGCCAACAAGAGGCCTGATAATGACAGGGCAGCAGAGATGCACCTGGCTGCAACCCCTTCAGAGCAGAAGGAAAATCATTGGCTTTTAAGTGAGTCCCTTCATTTTGCGGGCACACAGTCTTCAGTTGGGTTGAAAGTACGCTAGAAACATGTCAGCAACAGGGATGAAAAGATGAGGTTGGATTCACATGATGTCAAGCTTCTGGATAAAACCTTAGAATTCTGCCTAATAGATCCATTTGAGAATGACGTAATATTTATCAGCAGCCTGATGCCTGGCTACTTTCTCCTTGGTCTCCTGGGATATCTGACCTGGAGTTGGTATCTCTCGTGCTCAAGTGGAAAGTGAGATGTGGAAAGCTGGGTGAGTTTAGACTTGGTACCTAGCCAGTCCTGGTAATTTAGGAACCCAAACTCTACTCTTTGTGGAGCTATTAGCTCTCAGTATTATGGAAGAAGCTTTTCTATCCCAGACAAATGAGAAATGAACACTCCCTCCTAATGGTGGGTAATAACTCAACATCATTCTCTGAAGATGTACGGGCCAGCCCCCTGCCAGTCTCTCAGAGAAAACGGCTGACATGTGGATGTTTTATCCTCCGCCCTCCTTCCCTAGCACATGTTAATAAAAGTTCTATATAAAACAGAGTGATAAAGGAGATTAAGACTTTTATTTCTCACACATGCCAAACTCCATATTTTCATCTTGAATTACCCAGTTGGAGTATCTACACCTCCTGAATTAATTAACCTCATCACTGTGGACTCACTCATCCCTTTGTATCACCATAAACAAGACCTCTGCTTCCTAAATAGAACATTATCTATAGAAACAAATGCAGGGGCATTGACTAGTTGGAAAGGTGAATAGGTTTGTGCCAGTACAGCCACTTTCCTGACATTCTTTTCAACATTCACCCCCAGAGAAAATGACTCGCATTTCCCTGACAAACCAATCTGGATCTTGATGGTCTGAGACTAAGATCTTGGCATTTAGCTCAGCAATACCTTATCGGAATCGAAAATGTCTCTTTCTAAAAGACAGAGAAATTAACAGAAATTATTTCTGGCTCCATTAGCTGAGATGGAACACATTTGGCTTAGGGTCCAGCATAGTATGTGTTTGCGTTTGATTTGCAGGTCTTCCTTCTATTCTCTTTCTTTTGGACATCTCTAAGCCCTTATGGAAGGAGGCCTTCAAGGAAGGGAGGTGAGGTATGATGTTTGGGCCTGAAGCATATCAGAGTGAATTTCCACAGCTTGGAATTCTGATCGTCCATCTATGCTCAGGCTTGGGAAAGGACATTCACCCTGTAGAGATTTGCTACTTCCTAGCCATGTCTTGGGAAGGAAATGTGGTTACTGGGCGTTATTGGGGACAGAACTTAATTCCCCAGATCACCCTCCAGACAGTCCCAGAGGCACCACACTCTACATCATCTGGGCCAGACCCACTTCTCAGAGACGTTTCTCTAAGGGCAGACCACCTACCTCCCAAGACTGGCTTGGAAATGGGTTAGAAACGTTTTACCAACAGGCATGAAAATATTAGGCTGAAATCACATGACGTCAAGCCTCTGGATAAAACCCTAGAATTCTGCAAAATAGATGCATATGAGAGCAATGTGACATTTATCAGCAGCTACTTTTTTTTTTGGTCCCCTGGGATGTGGGGCAGTGGGAGCTGCCTGTCACCCATGGGTGACGTGTCTTATTTTGCATTACTAGGAAGATCAGTCACATATACAAGCTCACTTTTATTGAGCGTCTACTGTGCCCCAGGAATGCTGCAGGTGCTTTACAAAAGCATTTAAAAGTCCTATGAGGTTGATACTTTAGAAATTCCCATTTTTATAGAAGAGGCAACAGGCTCAGAGTAGCTGAGCAACTTTTCCCAGGTCTCAGAGCAACAAATGTCTATTGTAGAGGAATCGGCAGCTAGTCTCTGAAGCCCCAGGCCGTGGTGGGTGATATATTCTGACCAGCTAACCAGAGCCAAGCTGTACACCATGTCTCAGGTAACTGGGCTACTGGAGAAAGAGAAATCAGGTCATCGGAGCCACAGGTTTGAGTTATTTACGTGTGTGTTGATACTTAAAATGGAAATGGTGTTGACTGACTTGGGTATACCTGCTTCATGTTCCAACGCTGGATGTCATCCCTTATGCAAACTGCAATCTAAAAGTGCTTGGGAGAGTCTGGCAAACTGAAATCCAGCCCCACTGCAATGTGCTTGAGTCAGTTTACATGACTGTTCTTTTGTTTGGGCTGAAGATGGATGCTGGCAACTGAGAGAAGAGGATCCTGCAGGACAGAGGGGCGTCCCTCTTCCCCGCCCCATGCCCTGTGGCCAGGATGCTGCAGTTTGAAGCTCAAGGAACTGTTTCCATGAGGAGCACTGAGAAATACTTCAGCACAAATAGCTCTGGGCCAATCTCCACCATCTGACATGACTGTGACTCACAGAGAGCCTACTGGAGGGGACACATAGAGACACTGGAGAGGGTGTCAGGGGATGGGAGTCCTGGGTGATCAGATTGGGGTCAATGCCAGCCAACCTCCAGCTATTCCTCTTCTAAGCCACACTGCAGCCTTGAGCAGGGCGGACCTTGGCAACCTACATTGTACGCAGACTGGAAAAGACAAATGTGGCCTTTAAAATGACATGATGAGAGACTCAGGGAGCTGCCAGACAGGGGCCGGGAAAGGAAGAAGAGTATAGCATAGTGACCTAGAGCAGAGACTCCAGTGCCAGACGGCCGGGACTGGAATCCGACTTCCGCCATTTATTGGGTAACCTTGGGCAAATGATGCAACCTGTCTGTTCCTCTGTTTGCTGGACACACAGCCAATGCTTTGCCCAGCAGGGGAGTGGTGGGAATGAAATGTGTTTATCTGGGCTAAGCCCTTAGAGCAATACATGACTCAACATGAGTCCCGTGTGTGCCGGCCACAATTATTGTTACTTTTATTATTTAAAAAAGAAGTCCTAATTGGAGAGATTGTGGACAATGTGCCAAGCTCACACCTGCACATACTTCCACAGCCAAAGCGAACACTTCTCAGATCTAATTAAGTAAATGTAACCTTAACTGGTTAAACGAATACCATGTCCATGAGCCCAGCTAACTGGGTGGTCATCCTGACTGATTTTGTCACCGTCAGACACAGACTTAAAATATCTGTAACTAAATCAGTAGAGATGGTAGAGCAAATAATAGCTTCATAAAATAATGACTTATCTGAAAATAGTTTAATAGCTGAAGAATCTTTTGCTTTGTACATTTGTTCCAAAGGGTAATTATTTTTGAGTTTTAAAAGTCTAGCCATCTGGTCTGCCATTGGTTTATACATATATAACATTTTTCTTTTGTTTACAAATGAAAGTTGTTTTCAGTCTGATTGATGTCACCTTTTACGTACTTCTTTCATGTAAGATTCTTTTCCCCAAATCACTGAGTCCCCCTCTTCTCTGCTAAGAGTGGCGGCTAAGGAGTTATCAGAAAGACAACTGGAGACTTTAAAGAATTTCTTCGATCTCCACTCTGCTCCTCACCCTAGCTCCAGACTTCCAGCCATGAAAGAGGAAGTGAATGAAGGTAAGAAGGGGTGTGGACAGGAGGAATGAACACTCTAAATTCCTGGGAATTTTCTTCTGCATGGCTTCCTGAGGCCAGGCTGGCAAAGCAGAAAGCACAAATGTCTGAATATCTCCTCTTTGTAAACGAATGTGTTCAGCTAAGTCTTCATAATTAAAAATGGTTCTGAATCATTATAAAGTAAGTGCTAAAAGGTCCACACGAAATGGGCAAAGGAAATGATGCTTTATTTAGCCACTGCCCAAGTGATGGTGTGAATTCTTAAGCTGGAAATAAAGTGTGTTTCCTTCGTTAGCAAGCAGCTGTCCGTGTGTGTGCGCGTAACCCACTGGTCCGAGGAAGGCTGGAGCCGGGAGAGGGCAGGGGACCAGCCAGCAGGCCGCAGGATGCTCTCTCGAGCCGATGGCCTGTGAGTTGTGTCCTGGAAATCCCACGCCCAGCTTCCCCCTCTTCCCTGACAAGTCCTCTTGTTAATTGCAGCTGGCGAGTGGGCCGCTTGGGCACCCCTGGCTCCCCAAAGGCCTCTCCAAATTGCCTTGTTTCTAGGTCCTTTTTCCTCTCAATATTTTTCTCGAAGCGTGTGCTGGAGCCTTTGTCAGATGGTGATGGATAGAGGCGGTGGAAGTGGGAGAACAGCGCCCCGTTCTTAGGTCTTAATATCTCTCTTCCTTTCTTGGTGGCAAAGAGGCTGCAGGGTATTGAGAATATCCTAGACCCCACTCCCTGTGAGGCCTCGGGCATGTTTATCATGGTGCCAATAAAACCGGTGCGATTTATGGCTCTGCTTTTTAATTCATTCAATTCTCTGTTCATTGGGAGGTTAATGTTGTTGATCTATTTTCTCTTGAAACAAATAAAAACAATATGTGCTGACACTGGCTTGGACTTTTGACATGGACCAGAGAGGTCAGCATTTAATTTTATATTTATAGACTACACGGACAATATTATCTGTATTAAAAACCGCTCACTCAATCCTTGTCATTTTACAACGTGGGTCAGAGGCTCCCGTCTCAAGGCTGGGGTTTCTCCAGCAGCTTCTTCTTTTCTTTTTTCTTTCTCTTCTCCACCTCTTTCCACATTTTCCTCTCTATTTCTATTTTATCTTCCATGGCTGCATGTCTTTTCCTTCCTTCCTTCCTTCCTTCCTTCCTTCCCTCCCTCTCTCCTTCCCTCCCTTTTTTCCTTCCTCTCTCTCTCCCTCCCTCCCTCCCTCCCTTCCTTCCTTCCTTCCTTGTTGCTGTCATTGTGAGATAGACTCATCCATGTTCCTGCTCTCTCTCTGCTCTCTTTTTACATCTCCCTCTTTTCTCTCCCTCTTTTTTCTCTCTTTTCCCCCTCTTCTCTCTCCTCTTCCTCACTTCTCTCTCCTCTTGCTCTTTCTCTCTCTCTTTTCCTCTCTTCTCTCTCTCTTTTCCCTCGTTTCCTTTCTCTCCTCTCTTTTTTCTCTCCTCTTCCTCTCCCTTTCTCTCTCTTTTCTTCTCTTGCTTGTCTAGCTTTTTCTCTCTTCTCTTCACCTCTCCTCTCCCTCTTTCTCTCTTTTTTTCTCTTTCTCCTCTCTCTCATTTCCCCCTCCTCACTCTCCTGTCCCTTTCTCTCTCTTTTCTTCTCTCTCCTCTCCCTCTTTCTCTCTCTCTTTTTTTTTCTCTCTCTCCTCTCTCTCCTCTCCCTCTCTTCTCTCTCTCTCTCCCCTCCCTCTCTTTCCTTTTCTTCCACGGTCAGCCTCTCTCCCCCTCATTCCTCTCTCTCCCTGGTTCTATCTCTTTTTCTCTTTTAACCCCTTTCCCTCCCTGGGAGCACTGTCACCTGTGCCAAAAGTGACACTATTTTGACTTTGATGCTTGGAAAGCAGCCTGACTTTCCCTATGTAGTTGATGCTTTGGGTTCGAAGAGGAGGCAGGAAAAGCATTTTAAGAGGGAGCAATTTTGAGTTTTGACAATGAGAAAACCGCCTTTCTTTGAGACAGCCTTGGGGTGATTTTTGAGTTTCTACTCTTCCTTCTTAAAACCCCGCACCTGACCTCCCACAAGCAGTGGCAGTGGTGGTGACTATGGTGACGTGATTATAATCAGCAGAAGCGTCTCTTTCTGGAGCTTCTGTCTGCTGAGTTATCCAGGAGAAATCACCAGCAGTGATGGGCCACGTTGCTGAACACTGGATCTAAACAATGAAAATGGTTTAAAAAAGAAAACAAGGCAGCCAGAAAGCAGTTGTGGAAGGAATCCTGGCCCTGTTGTCCACTAGTTCTCTTGCTGGAACCAATTTGATAAGCTTGTGTAAGCTATCTCCTGCCTCTCTGAATGAGGGTAGCAGCAGGTACATTTCAGGGCTGGGAAATAGAGGTCGTGCACAGCCAATATGTCTGTTACACATTGGCAGGTGTGTGGTGAATGGAAGCAAATGACGATCTACGTGGTTATCTGGTTATTTTCGGGGGGTAGGCGGAAACACCATTTTAATCCAACAACTGTATTAATAAAGTGGTTGTTTAAAAAATAACCTATCTGTGAAGATGCAATGACTGTGTAATTCACTGGCAATGCGGTCATCAGGATCATGAATCTGTCACCTCTCAGTGAGGTGAGTCACTCTCTCTCTGAGGCCTTGTCTGTGTATGGGGGGCAGAGATATCCCCAAGCCTCCCATGGTACCATTTTCTTGACTGCTGGCTGTAGTCTGTAAGCTCTGTGGTGTAGGGTGGGAGTATCGTCTTCTGAATGGGCTTTTCCTGATGATGTCCCTGCTGGGTCGGTGACCAGTGCTGTGACCGAGGTCTTTACTGATTGGAATCAGGCCGCCTCTGCCTGTGGATACCCCTCCCATAGCTTCTGTGTCCTCACCTGTGAAATCGGGGTAATGATGCTATTCCATCCAGAGATGACAGGAGGATTAATTAGATGCTATATTTAAAAGACTTCAGATCCTTGGAGGAAAGTGCAGTGTAACTGATATCTAAGAAGATAAAATATTTAAGCCATAGCCTCCAGGGGCCGTTAATCTTATTGTATTTTCAGCATTTTAGAAATTTTGTATGAAAACATTCTTTAAGAAAGCTTCTCTGCCCAGATAGCTGAAGAAGAAACACTTCCTAAGAGAGTGCAATAGCTTGGTATTATTCTTTCAAGATCTGCCTTCCTTTCCTGGTTGGCCCTATGCTTACCAAGATGGCCGAAATGAACAGCTGTTCTGAATTCACTGGCTCAGTAGAGCGGCCTACAGGGAGGAGGCATGGAAGAAAGATGCCAGAGGTTCCAAGCATCAGAGCACCCAGGCAGGTCCTGGACAGACAAAGAGACTTTTACCCAAGCAAATATCAAAAGAAAATCTAATTTTAAGCAACGTCATTTCCTCAACAAAGATTGTAGAGACATGGTGTTTTTCGAACGGGATGAAATTTAACTGAGATCAACTGTCTTGCTCTCAATGGTGAGATGGAGGCTTTAAGAGGTGAAGTGATTTTATCAAAGGCTTTTTGGGGAAATGGGGACCAGTACTCAGGCTTCCCAATTGCAATGAAGCTAAAGGAACTTAAATTCCACGGGTCCCATTTGCATGCGCCCCTTCCCAGTCCCTGTGCCTGTTTTTGTATTTTTAATATTGTATTATTTCTCTTAAAATTGGACACGTTTCAGGCCCCTCCATACCTGGATCTATCCCGCCCATAAGTCATTCTTGAACTGGAATGATTTTCACTTTTAGATTCGTAGTGTTCTACTTACATTTTTTCTGGTTACATGCAACAGAAGCCCAGCTCAAACTGGCCTGAACAGAGAAGAGAAATTACCAATTCAAGTAACTGAAAAGTGTTTGGGTACAGATGGCTTCAACAATGCCGTGAGGACCCCATCTCTTTCCATCTCTCAGCTCTGTAGTCTTCCACACTGCTTTCTTTCTCAGGCAAGTTCTCTCCAGCCTGTGGCAGATTGCCACCAGCCGATCCCAGCTTCAGCCTTCCAGTTTAGTGATCTCCCAGGAAACAGTGCTTCTTCCCAAGCCATTCTAGCCAAGTTCCAGGGGCAGACCCTCCGTGGATAATCCTGAAGGTTCTAGGGTGACAAAATGGGCTGGTTGGCTAAGTCACATCTCCCCTTCTAGATCTAAAGTAGAGAGTCAACTTTACTCAAATCATCTAGACTGAGAGTTGAGAAGGGCTAGTCTCCCAAAAGGAAATCAGTGTGATCTTACTAGAATTAAGGATAATAGATGCTGGGCTAGCTGGGTTCAAAGATGTCTTGTACCCATGGTTGTGTGTATGTGTTTGTCTTTGTCTCTTAGAAATACTCATTTGCAAATATGTCTCAGATCCTATTTTCTGTTCTGATAAGTGAGATGCTGTGAGCTGTGGCCTGCCAAAATGAATAACCAAGAATTAGGCAGAACCATGCACTTTTTGGTGGATGCCAGCATGGACTGAAGACTAAGCACTGAACCCTTCCTTCTTCTGTCAGTCACTTAGCTGTGCATAACAAATTTCTGAAACTTACACCAATCATGGGCAGGAACGGCAAACTATCTGATATTAATTTGTCACACAGCAGAATGAAGACTGAAGACTCAAAGCAAGCATTAAGTTTTTGCAGAAAAATGAAGAAGGTTGCATTCTTGCTCACTGAGTTTGTGGATTGAGGTTCTTTCTCTCTCTGTCTCTCTCTCTCTCTCTCTCCCCCTGCCTCCCTCTAAATGTTCTTTACAGCTTACATCACCCACAGTGAGCTTCCTGTACTTGGGGTGGTTCAAGAGGCACTGGGATTATTTGCCTCTTCCTTAAATCAGGACAATAGGAAGGATAAACTCCAGCTCTCGGAACTAAACCTCTGTCCTCCCTTCTCTTAAGCCAGTCTCCAGGTTCCATGAGATTCTGAGCACCTTGAGGGAACAGGGGACCAGGTTGCAATGCACTGGGTATATTCAGTATAATTGCACCATTGGTTTCCTGAGTGTGACATATCTTGCCTGATTACACTGCATGTCCAAGGAAGTAAGAGTGTGATGGGGAAGGCTCCTGTCTGGTGACCTTTATTTTGGCAGAAAGCTAATAGACATTCCGCTCTGCGGAGAAGATGCTCTCCCAGGGAATTTGCACACTAATAGAGACTTTGTCTCCATCATTGTGTTTAATTGAAAGAAGAGTTACATCAAATTTTTACCTAATAATTTCTAACACATTCTTACATAATTAAAGGAAAGCGATGCGAGTCAATCTTCAGTGATTTGCAAGTAGAGCTGTTCCCCTCCCCAACTCCCTCTTGGGTTTGGAGTTGTGGGTAATTGCATGCTTGTAAGCAGAAAGGGGACATAAGGGGTTGTTGGGGGTGGGTGGTGAGGGCTTACACTTTCTCCCTGGTGGAGGGAAGGGTGCAGGGAAGTCTCCCTGGGCTGGTTCTGAGCTTGCTAGAACCTGGCTCATCCACAGCCATCAGTGGACAGAGTTGGTTGAGTGGCCAAGAGATCTGAAGCTTCTCCTGGCACCTTCTCCTCCAACCATCATTACCTCGTGCAGGTTTTCCCCACACGACTCCGTATGTGGAGAGAACAAGATGAAGGACACGAAATACCAGGAGGAAGATGCCTCCTGTATTAGTCTATTCTTGCATTGTTACAAAGAAATACCCAACACTGTGTAATTTATAAGAAAAGAGGTTTAATAGGCTCATGGTCCTGCAGTCTGTACAGGAAGCATGACAGCACCCATCAAGGGGCCTCAGGGAGCTTACAGTCATGGCAGAAGGCAAAGGGGAGAGAGGCATTTCACACAGTGGGAGCCAGAGGAAGAAAGGGGTTGGGGGTGTTACATGCTTTTAAACAACCAGATCGACTAGGTGCATTGGATTACACCTATAATTCCAGCACTTTGGGAGGCCGAGGCAGGCAGATCATGAAGTCTAGAGTTCGAGACCAGCATGGCCAATATGGTGAAACCCCGTCTCTACTAAAAAAATATACAAAAGTTAGCCAGGCTTGGTGGAGCGTGCCTGTAGGCCCAGCTACTCGGGAGGCTGAGGCTGCAGTGAGCCAAGATCGCGCCACTGCACTCCAGCCTGGGCGATAGAGTGAGACCTCATCTCAAAAATAAAATAAAATAATATCAACCAGCTCTTGGGTTAACTTACTATGCAGTACCAGGTGGGGGTGGTGCTAAGCCATTCATAAGAAACTGCCCCATGAGCCACTCACCGCCCACCAGGCCCCAGCTCCAACACCGAGTATTACAATTCTACATGAGATTTGGGTTAGGAGGCAGATCCAAACCATATCACCTTCCATCAAGGAGTAGGAGGGGATAGCAAGAGAACTGGAGTCACCCAATGCGGTCTCTAAGTTGGAGCTCAAATGCACCCAGGGGGAGGTATCAGGCTGACTCAGAATTTAGTATTTTTGAAATGGAATACCTGTGGGCAAGTGTGTTTTCCAGTTTTCCATAGGAGACACCATTCGGAAAGGACTTCTCCAACAGCCTGATTCACATGCCTGTGGGACCACTTTGGCTCTTTGGCCTGAACAAGTCCTTTGTCTGAACAGAATTCCATCCTTCATACCAAGTGAGACCTGGGAGGGATCATAGACCCTGAACAACACCAGGTGTATGTTCATGGTCTTCCTAAGGAAAGGATGACAAACATCACCCCTTTCTTGACCTGTTATAACCGCTTCTAGTCAGCATCTCTTTGTTCTAGTGTCTTCCTCAAGACATATCACTGCAAGTTAATTTTCCTAAAGTCAGCTCTGAGCACATTCCCCTCCCTATGTCCCAAACTAATGTGCCCCAAACCCTTCCAAGATGCACCATTGCCTGTAGAAAAAGAGCTAGATCCTTCTACCTGACATTTAGGGTTCTTCACTCCTGATCCTCAAACATCTTTCCAAGCTTAACACTCATCCATCTCCCACCAGGACTCTAGCCCCTCTCAGCCTCTGTGCCCACAGAAAGTGCAGAAAGCAGTCAGTAACTCCTTTTCTCTACTCTGGGACTTTGGGAAACACGGGTGGGAATCTATAAGACCCCTCGGCACTTTTACACTCTTATCAAGTGCGTGAAAACCACTCCAAGAGTCTGCAAGAGCCCTGAGGAAAGTTCACAGGTCCAAGTGCCCATTTGCAACCAACCAGCATCCCCTTTCTGCAATGGCAACACTCTGCACTTTACCCAGAGACACTGAGGCTCTCTGTTCTTTCTTCCCTGAGTGCTGAGACTGGTTCAGGGCCCACCCTCCAAGGCAGGAATGGTTCTCAGCCCTGATTGCGCACCCTAGAACAATCATAGCAGAATTCCTGGGGGTGGGACTCATGCATCGCATCAGTAGTTTTAAAGCTCCCCAGGTGAGCCCGTGTGCAGTACAGATTGTGAACAACTGGTCAGAGTTCACGGTTCTCGGCCAGAGCCCTTGGCGTGTGCCAGGGAGCCTTTAAAACACATGAATATCCATCCTCTCTCCAAACTAATAAAATTGGAATCTCCCAGTGTGACTCTTGGCCATGAATATTTTTTTCAAAGCTCCCCAGGTGGGTCTAACCACTGATCTATAGCAGTGTTCAGGAGGTGCTTTAAAGTGGAACTCCAGGAGGACAAGGGACATTTTAGTAGAAGGTGACCTATCACGTACAGTGGCAAATAGACAACACAGTTCACGGTCCCAAGGAGTTAACACCAGATGGAACAGTCCCTGGGCCTGGTGCAGAAGAGATTAGTGAACAATTCCACCTCCCCTCCCCTAAAGAAGCAGAGAGCCAACCTCTCCTCGGCTAATCATATTGGCACTTTTGTTACAGTTTGCAGACGCCCAGAGCTACAATTGAACCTCCTCAGCTGTGTGATTTGGGGGGCCTGGTGGACACTCCTGGCAGGTGGCAATATTCTGCAGCTAGTCATTTGTGCCTCTCTTTGCTTCTCTTGTGTGCAAGCTGCTGCATCTCTTTCTGTGCCCGCCAGAACATTCTCCTCTTCGTTGCATGCAGGGTATATACAGGGGCAGGATATTGAAGCAAGTGGGGAAGATGGGTCAAGCTGCCCTGGCTTTTGACTGGAATATCAATGCCTCCCTTGAATCTAAGAGGAAATGCTCCCAGCTCTGTCCCCACACTGGACAGCATCATGGTTTCCATGGTTACCTACTTAATATTTTACTGCTCGGTTTAACCATTTAGTCATTGTGCACTCACGGCTTGGGGGGGGGGGGCGGTCTGGGTAAGCCAGGGCACTATCTCGCCATCAAGATTTGAAGTTTATCATCGGCAAATACCAGCGCAGGTCCTGGCTGCTCTAATTTATTCTGCAGTTTCTCATTAAGCATTTTACAGTTCTCAAACTTTAATAACTTTAGTTCTAGGTAAGATAAAAACAATCTCCCTGGTAATGAGCAAAGAATGTCCTTCTCACAGATGATATTAGACTTGGATTGTGTTTTCCAAAGTACACAATTTTCCTTCACTGGTATGGTAGCCATTTCCCCCCGCAGGATTGAAATGATAATGTTTGCAGCCATGTAATGCCGTTACCCTCAAATTTAATAGATTTGCTTTTAAATGCCACTTAGATATTGTTTCTATCCTACCTATAACCCAAGTTATTAAAATTTAACAGTAAAAGAGACTTTATGAAGACCCGGATTGC
This sequence comes from Mandrillus leucophaeus, assembly GCF_000951045.1. Classification (NCBI taxonomy): domain Eukaryota; kingdom Metazoa; phylum Chordata; class Mammalia; order Primates; family Cercopithecidae; genus Mandrillus; species Mandrillus leucophaeus. The sequence goes on from NW_012105142.1 coordinate 2,181,879, forward strand.
AGTATAACAGATAAGCAAGTTCAGCATCTGGCCTAACGAGAGAGGACCATAAATGAGAGTTTAGAGACCACTTTGGAAGCCGAGTGTCCCTACAGGAACTTGGGCCCAGGGATTTTTTAACTTCCACAGACCCAGAAGTAACTGGAAAAACCATTGTTTTTGCCTACAACTAGTTACAAAAGAGATGGGATTACTTCATGGATACACAGTTTCTCTTTCCTGGGACACCTCTCTGGATGAACATGTTCGCTACTCGGATATAGAACAAGTACCCATGCAAGTTCTAACTTTTGTTCCTAGAGCAACCCGAGGAAACAGGTGTTTTAGCCTCGGTGTTCAGACTGCTCAGTTTCTGTAGGCCCTGCTGATGCTTTGGAGAGACACGTCCTTGTGCTTATTTTTTCTGATCTAGTAGTAGACAGAACTGTACACAGAAAGAGATACTCTTGCTTATAGCTGTGTGTGTGTGTGTGTGTGTGTGTGTGTGTGAACCTGAGCTACTGTGTGACACCAATGGCCCAGGGATGTTTCCTGTTGATACTGGCATGTCAGGGCCCCCACGTCTGATGGCAGGTCTTTTCCCAGTTGCCCTGAAGCCATGTAGCAAGTTAACAAGCCCTCACCCCAGTGTGTCCAGAGATACCTGCCAACCATTCTGTTCAGAGGAGAGATCTAATGGAAAACATAAATGCCCAGTGGCAGGGGACACCAGCACTGGCTCCTTAACATCATCACCTGCTCTTTACTGTAAATAGGGACAGACAAGATCCACAAGAGCAAAGACAAAAAACCAAGGAATGTTACACTCTAGCTTCTGCTGTGCCGTGTGGACCTGAAGGGTGGCTCCCTATCCAATACTGGTAGATGGGGCACAGGAAACCAGCAGTCCTGGAGGCTCTGGGGTCTGGAATGACAGACCAACTTCTCTGATGGGTTTCTGCAGCATTCTGGTGGCGGTGAGTTTCCAGCACATCCAGCATTCAGGTTGTTGGCTATGGTGTTCAGTATCCACGGGTCCATCTGTCGGCAGACCCAGCATGGAGCCTCAGTCACAGGCAAGCCCCAGCAGGAAGTCTCAGCCTGGCTGGGGAGCAGGGCCCCTGGGAGCAAGCAAGGGGTTTGGGCCAAATTTCTCCACGTGTAAGCATAAACGTGACCTTATTTCCATGAGTAGCCCAGCATTCCGCTTATGCCTGGCTTGCATGGATTTGGGGGAAGCCGTTTGATTGTAAACCTCTTGGGAACACTGGTTGGCGTTATTGGCAATTTATAAGAAAGGTCCAGCAGAATGATGACAACAATGGCTAGTGGCTTGTTCAGCAAAGCAATAGCTGCATGATCTAAGTCTACAGCTTCCAACAGAAAGAAATTCCACTCCCAGGTAATCATGCCCTTCTCATTGTGAGCATTTAGTACTGCTGAGAACCTTGACACTTCAATGTGGTTAGTTTAACATTTCTGGTTCACCACAGGCCCACTCATGTTTTCCCAGCATGACCTCCCAATGGAGAATAACCTAGCTTTTTTTTTTTTTTTTTTAAAGATAGGGTCTTGCTCTGTTGTTCAGGCTGGAGTGCAGTGGTACAATTTTGGCTCACTGCAACCCCTGCCTCCTGGGCTCAAGTGATCCTCCTACCTCGGCCTCCTGGGTAGGTGGGATTACAGGGGTGCACCACCATGCCTGGCTAGCTTTTGTACATTTTTGTAGAAATGGTGCTTTACCACATTGCCCATGTTGGTCTGGAACTCCTGAGCTCAAGCTGCCCTCCCACCTTGGCCTTCCAAAGTGCTGAGATTACAAGCACGAGCCGCCACATGAGGCCAGAACCCAGCTTTTGTAATCTTCCTGAACTAACATCTTCATTGCCGTGGTGAATAACCGACTTCTCCCATGCAGGCTGGGGCAAGTGTGTCTCCAACAAGGCCAAGCCCATTGAACATCTGAGGTTGGGAAATGGCGAACGAAGAGTAAATTGTGATCCCAAGGACAGCCCCGTTGGATCTGCTTGCTGGAGCTGAGCATGCTTCTGTTTAGAGATCTAAATGGCACGGCCTTGCCTTGTGTCTTGCTGCATAATAAATTGTAGCCCTCACATTAACCGGTCAGGCTTCAGTGATAACCAAAGTGCAGCCTGCCGGTGGGACCCTGATCAATAAGACTTTCTATTTATAGGATTGTTACAAATGGAAGTTTTATTTAAATGAGACGGTGCTGAGGAGTACACAGAAGATCGATCAGATAAATAAAATACAGTAAAAGAGTTTAATTTGGGTTTGATACGCAGCTCACACACACACACACACACACACACAGGCTGACACACGAATTCACAACCACACTGAGGGGAAAGGTTAGTGCCCTGCCAACACCCCTACAATAATCAAACCATGACAACGCACTGGGCAGAGGCAGGATGTTAGCAAAGTGAAATATGAAATTGAAAGAAAGCAGGAGGAGGCACAGTGGAAAGTTGATCTAGGGTCTGAAGGAAGCTGGGCTTTCAGCCTTCCTTGCAGACCATCTTCCTGTGTGGCCTTGGAGAAGCCCCTCTCTTCTCTGGAGCTCCATGTGTCGGTCTAGAAATGAGCCCACTCAGCTCTGACACTCCGTGATTCCCTGGAAGAGATACTATTGTAAAGGAGCAACGACAAAAGAAGAAAGAAACTTGCTGTCTCGTCCACCTCTAATCTATTGCTGTTCCCCAGACAGCCAGGGGTTGAGGTTTTGAACCCAGGGAGACTGGGTTTTAAACACCAGCTCCATCAGGACCGCGCAACCTTGAGTAAGCAGGGTGAGAAGGTGACATTTAGAGACTCGAAGCGTGGGGCTTCATTCAGCCTTCCCAACCAGAGCGCAGGGCTCCCTCACCTTCCTCCCGGGCTCTCCTTATCATCTGGTGGTGAGGATGGTGAGTGGTGCCTCCGCTTGTAGAGCACCTGTGTGTGTAAAAGGAAGTTAGCACTTTGGGAGGCCGAGACGGGCGGATCACGAGGTCAGGAGATCGAGACCATCCTGGCTAACACGGTGAAACCCCGTCTCTACTAAAAAATACAAAAATCTAGCCAGGTGAGGTGGCGGGCGCCTGTAGTCCCAGCTACTCGGGAGGCTGAGGCAGGAGAATGGCATAAACCCGGGAGGCGGAGCTTGCAGTGAGCTGAGATGGCCACTGCACTCCAGCCTGGGCGACAGAGTGAGACTCCGCCTCAAAAAAAAAAAAAAAAGAAAAAAAAGAAAGGAAGGTAGGCTTGCAGAGTGCCTGGTCATGGCTCGGCACAGAGATGAATTCATGGCCCTGGGGCTTGGCTGCGCTCCCCAGAAGTGGGTAACAAGGGGTACCCGTGGCAACAAGAAAGCTCAGGTTGTCCAGCTGCCAAGGTCTGATCCCAGATACCACCAGTGTCAGCCTGGCAACTCCCATGCCCATCTGAGCAGGAAAAGTGGCAGCAGCCAGGCATGGAGAGAAGGCTGACCCCAGGCACGCAGGTGAGGTGTTGCATTGCCAATTGTCAGCTGGACTGAAGGACAGATCTGGCAGCAGCCACAGCCGCATTGCCCACAACGTGTCCCGTAGCTTCCTGTGCTGTTTTTCTCAGTTCACGTGCACTCTGTAGTGGCAAGGGAATGTTGTATTTTATTGCTGTATTTTATCAACACACAATTATTTCAGGACTTAGATTTCTCTCCAAAAAATGGATTAATGTTTGATGACCACGTGAGGCCATCGTGACCCAGGCTGGGAAGATGCTTGTGCAATGCAACACGGTGAAAGTCCCTTCCTCCAGGGCAGGGTTTTTAGTTTTTTATCTGGGGTAGGAGAAGATGAGATACTTGGATCCCTCTTCAGCATGAATTTATTTGCTACAGTCTTGGGAAATGAAGTTTATCTTTTTAATACCATAGACAGACTTCATCATGCATATTAGAAGTTCACCAGGTATTAGGTAATTTAGACCATAAATTCTCCTCAAAGTGACCCATCATCTCGGTATTTATATTTTTCCTCTGAAAAGACGGGAGGCATAAAAGCAAGCTTTGTAGTTTTATATCTGTCAGCTTGTCACATAAATATCTCAGTAACTACTGATCTTATCATCATAAAATTTCCATTTGTATAGTTAGACATGTCATGTTGGCCAGTTACACAAAAAGTTAAGCACACGCAACACTCAACCCCATTTGGAGCCAGCTCTCATCTTGATGTCTCTCTGTGTAGTCCAAGGAGAGGCCTAGAGTGGACTAGGCTGGAAACAAGCTCCATCCAACAACAGAGGAATGACCGAGCAGAAAAAGCCCCATGAGGCTTCCGCTCCCCTCTCCTGAGGGTGTTCACGCCATAGTGCTGATGGCGTGAAGTCCCCTAGAATGAAGGATGCCTGGATGCCTTCTCTAAGGGCAGCAGTGAGGAAGGTTGGCAAACATAATTCAGGTCCTTTGTGACCTTGATGGCAGATCAGGATTTAAGCCCATTTCCAGGTGCACAATGTTAGCAGGGTGGGGTGGGAAAAAGATGAGATGAACTGTTTTTGTTGTTTTGGAGACAGGTTCTTGCTCTGTCTCCGAGGCTGGAGCGCAGTGACTTGATCATAACTCACTGCAGCCTTGACCTCCTGGGCTCTGGTGATCCTCCCACCTCAGCCTTCTGAGTAGCTGCACACGCTCACATTACCATGCCTGGCTAATTTATTATTTTTTATTTTTTGTAGTAACAGGGTCTCACTATCTTACCCAGGTTGGTCTCAAACTCCTGGCCTCAAGATATCCTCCTGCTTCTGCCTTCTAAAGTGCCGGGATTACAGACATGAGCCACATTGACCAAGATAAGACTAATTTTTTTTTCCTTTCTTTCTTTCTTCCTTTTTTTTTTTTTTTTTTTTTTGAGATAGAGTCTCACTCTGTTGCGCAGGTTGGAGTGCAGTGGCACAATCTTGGCTCACTGCAACCTCCACCTCCTGGGTTCTACCAAATCACCTGCCTCAGCCTCCCGAGTAGCAAGGATTACAGGCATGTGCCACCATGCCTGGCTAATTTTTGCATTTTTAGTAGAGATGGGGTTTCGCCATGTTGGCCAGGCTGGTCTCAAACTTCTGACCTCAAGTGATCCACCTGCTTCCACCTCCCAAAGTGCTGGGATTGCAGGTGTGAGCCACTGAGCCCAGCCATAGTTTTGAAACAAGTGTTTATTTATAACTGCTAGTGTCACCCACTGTATGGCTCAGGTGACAGACAAAGCCCCTGTCCCCCAGCAGCCCTGGGCCTAATATGGGAGACAGTTCCAGTATCCAGTGTGATAGCAGAGACAGATACAAGACAACTTACGGACACAGGGCAGCAGGAACCTTACCTTTGCTGGGAGACTTGCAAGGGCAGGAATCAGCGAGGTGTCAACACCCTAGGGCATGAAAGCTCCACTTGGTTTTTGGACTCAAGAGAGGACTGGATATTCCTATCTATTGAATATGACTATTTATTTTTCCATTTACTACTTACGGGTCACTAGCTGTATGCTGGGCCCTATGCCAGGGTCAGAGACGTGGTAAGAACTGAGGCCCATGCAACCCCTGACCTCCCAGAGCCTACAGTCTAATTGAGGGGAGGAGGATGAGCCGTGAAACAAAATGTCACACAGATAACTTTGTCTAATATTAGACACTAATATTCTAAGTGAAGTAACTTAGGAATAGAAAACTAAACGTCGTATGTTCTCACTGATATATGGGAGCTAGGCTACGAGGCCGTAAAGGCGTAAGGATGACATAATGGACTTTGGGGACTTGGGAGGAAGAGTGGAAAGGGGGCAAGGGATAAAAGACAACAAATATGGTGCAGCGTATACTGCTTAGGTGATGGGTGTACCAGAATCTCACAAATCACCATTAAAGAACTTACTCATGTAAACAAATACCACCTGGACCCCAGTAACTTATGGAAAAATAAAGTAAAATAAATAAAGCTGGGCGCGTTGGCTCATGCCTGTAATCCCAGCACTTTGGGATGCCAAGGCGGGTGGATTATGAGGTCAGGAGATCAAAAGCATCCTGGCCAACATGGTGAAACCCCGTCTCTACTAAAAATACAAAAATTAGCTGGGTGTGGCAGCACGCACCTGTAATCCCAGCTACTCGGGAGGCTGAGGCAGGAGAACTGCTTGAACCCGGGAGCCGGAGGTTGCAGTGAGCCACTGCACTCCAGCCTGAGTGACAGAGTGAGACTCTGTCTAAATATATATATATATATATAGACAGATTGACTATCTAAAATGCATAAGGGACACTTAGGTATTGTCAGGGATCGTAAGGATGAGACCAAGTCCCCAGTCTTAAAGAATTTATTACCAAATAAAGCAAAATAAGGTATATTCATTAAAAAAAAGCCTTCATCTCCAGGGCAGAGGAGAGCTCACATACTAATTAATGCGTGTGAAAGCATTTCACACCCACAGTGTGCGGTATGTGTGTTTCAGCCTACATTGCAGCCTGATGCCCTTGCTAAATAAGCTCCACCCTGTTGGGGACACATAGAGCTGTAGACTCCAGAAGGCCAACCTCGCCCCTGGTGACATGAGAGTAGAGCGAGCAGTGAAAGCTGAAGCCTCCAAGGGCATGCACTAAACTACACTGTGGTGGGAACAGTATTGCAGTTGGGGCATTGGTCTCGGGTCCATTTAAAACAAACTTCTTTCAAGGTGACTTTGACTGAAATGGGCTCAGCAGAGGACACTGCATTCTGAGAGAGGGCAGGTGAGACTCAGCGGTCGGGATAAGGCAGAGCTGACTGCGGATGGGGCTGCGTGACGGAAAAGAAAACAGGGACTGGAGTGGCCTGGGTATATGATTCTGTGACTTTTTGTTGTTTCTTATTTTTTATTATAATTATTTATATATTGATTGATTGATTGATTGAGATGGAGTTTTGCTCTCATTGCCAAGGCTGCAGTGCAATGGCGTGATCTTGGCTCACTGCAACCCATGTTCAAGTGATTCTCCTGCCTCAGCCTCCCAAGTAGCTCGGATCAGAGGTGTGCACCACCACGGCAAGCTAAAGTTTTTTGTATTTTTATTAGAGACCGAGTTTCACCATGTTGCTCAGCCTGGTCTCGGTCTGCTGACCTCAAGTGATCCACCCATCTCCGCCTCCCAAAGTGCTTGTTTCTTGTTCTTTAAAAGTCACCCTTTTGTGGCTTTTTATTTAAGGCAAAAATTATTATCCTTTGATTCTAACCTACAAAACGATTAATAATAGCTACCAAACATTCAGCCTTTACAACATGTTAAGGGACAGGGTGCAATGGGCCTCATTAGCCTTCACAACAACTCCCTGAGTCCAACCCCACAGGCCCCACTCACAGATGGGGCACAAAGACAGGGAGCAGCGGGCAGACCTGAGACGCGCAGTGGAACCTTCTGACGCTCTTCCCTGATCTGCACAGTGGCTGGTGCCACCCACAGCTCTCCGCGTGTCCCTCCTGTCTGCCCTGACTGCAGCAAGCTTTGGGGAGGCCATTTGTGCTCAGAGGGGATGCGAGATGGCAACACACGTGAAGCCAGCATGGGGGTGTCTGAATTTCAGGGAAAAACTGCTTTTCAGAAAGCAGCTCTTATTCTTTCATCAGACAACATTCCTTTGCCTGCGAAGCCCAGAACATCCTCCTCCACCTGAAATCATCCCTCCCTTGAGGATGCAGCCTGAGTTTCACTCTTGCGGGACACGCTGTCCCTGACATCCTCTGCCTCTGGCTGGAGGTAGCATCTCGTCTCCTCCCTGATAATGTCCCCACGTTGCATGCAATGACAGTCATTCTTAGAGGCCTGCACTGCCCAGAGAGGCTGTGTTGTTTGCCATTCAATGTCCTTGAGGCATGACCTAGGCTCTCCTAGGTGAACCTGAGGGACAACAACAGACAGAGATTTGTGGAAGGGACAGCTCTGGACAGACCAAGAGCGTTCGTGCCAGGTGTGGAACTCACTTTTGCAGTTCAGATACCCTCAGGTCTCCAATGCACCCCAGGAACCAAACAAAAATGGTGGACTAGAAAGCTCAAGGCCAGCTGTGATGCCTAGACTCTTTGGTCAAATATGGACCCATCACCCATGAGTAAAGGAAAAGAGAAGCAAAATCAGGATGAGAAAATCAGGACTTCTCAGGTGCAGTCAGAGGAGAAGATCCAATTCTTACAGGAAGTCAACAGAGAATCCCCAAAGGCTACCCCAGCTCCACAGCTCATCTCCCCATCGGAGCATGACAGCAGGAAGCCTTCGCACTTGGTTCCTCTCACAGACGTGAGGAAGTTGCATAGAAGGCCCTTTCGAGGTGGTTTGGGACTGATTAGGAGAGGAGTGCGGTTCACCATTCGACTTGGTTCTTTTTCTGAGTGATGCACAGCATTTTAATTCTCAAGCTAATCTTTGATTAACATCCAGGAAATTTGAGTCTTTTAATTAAAAGAAAGGGAAGGTTTAAAAAGAAAATAGGTCAATGGGCCTTTCTGAAAGGTGGTCCCAGTGAAGCTAAAGGCTTGCTTTGGAATTTTCAGGTTCCCCAGTGTTAATAGAATTTAGATCACATTGAGAATTTAGATCGCGGGAACAGAAAGCGCTGTCCTTTTTCACTGACCCAATTTGAGAAGTAAAAATTGATCAGCAGACCAGCTGGGCATGCAGACATAGACCACAGCATTTGCATGGACTGTTAAGAGTGTTATTCACAGCTTCTGGCAGAGGAGTTGGGTGCTTCCCTGCATCCAAGACGGCGTGCTTGCAATGAAGGAACCCCTGCCTTCATCACCTGTGCGTGAGAGAGACCTGTTACAGCCTCTGGGGGCGGGATGAAACCAGGTAGGAAAATGCATCAGGGTGGAGGGGGGGTTTGTAAGAACATCTGTCAACTCTGCTGCTTAGTAGCACTGTTCCCTGAATCTGTGGAGGGAGGGAGGTAGTGATATGGAAACAGGAATTCCAGGGCCTCTTAACCGTATTCATATTCTGCATTTCCTCCTTCCATTGCCAATGAACTACAAAAAAAAAATGTGTGTTACTAAGATTTTAAAAATTAAGATGTAATTAACATAGGATGCATGCACAGCTCTTAGGTGTATAGTTTCATGTATAATATCCATGCAAACATCAGCCTGATCAAGCTCTATGACTCTTCCATGACCCCAGAATGTTCCCTCATGCCTTTTTTTGGGGAGATTCTCTTGAGAAGAAAGTGTGCTCTGTTCTGATTTCTCTCACCACAGCTTAGCCTTCCCTGCTCTGCAACTCCATATGCATTTGATCCTACAGTGTAGACTCTTTGGAAGCTGGCTTGTATGGCTCAACCCATTGTTTTGAGACTCATACGTGGTATTGTGTGTATTCATGGCTTATTTTTTTTTTATCACTGAGTAATGGACATTCTCCAGTTAGACCACAGCTGGTTAATCCATTCACATTTTGATGGGCATGGGAAAAGAAAATTTAGAAGACTCTAGAAAGGGGAAGAATAAAAACGTATTTTGAGTCAGAATTAATACATTCATTCCACGGATGTTTGTGAAATGCCAGTGCTCTGCTAGAGCTTGTGCTTGGCACTGTGAGTGCAGCTGTGAAGGGAACAGTCAGGCACCGGGGCTCATGCACTTGGACCTAGGAGGAGATGCAGATTATGAACAAGTAAACAGATACATGGCCAAGATGATTTTAGATTGTGATAAATTCTCTGAAGCCAATTCTATTATGAAAAATAAACGAAAGATTACATTTTTAGGACAGATATTTTGGTAGAGTAGATTTTTTAAAAAAACAAAATTGCTATTAAGATCACGAATATGATAAAAATTTGCATCAATTTGTGATTTTTCTGCCTTAAACATCTTTATTAACCAGTGAGTCCAGGGTAAAGTGTGAAATCCGCATCTCACATTGACTCTTTCTTCCTTGCCGTGTGTTTTCCTAAGTCTCTTTCCTCTTAGCCTATTACCTCTTGGTATTACAGATACATTTGTAGTTGTTCAATGGAGATTTCATAAAAAATAAAAATCCTGGCTCAGAGAAAGAAAACTAAGAAACATGTGCTGTGGGATTTGAATTATTTCTTGCTAAAACAACCACCACCCTCTCTCTATGCAAGATTCTTGACACAAATATTTTCAAAGGAAGCGATTTCCCTCCTTTCACCATGGGCTGTCTCTCTACAGTCGGCATTGTTCAGAAAGAGGAAGAAGGAGGCACAGGGAAATACTTTAGCATTCTATAATAAAGTAGTTCATGGCACAATTAAAATGATGTAGTATAACAGTAACATGATATGCTGAATTTAAATAACTGAAGCTGATTAAGGAGGACGTCAGAATTAAATGCTTGATGGAATTGACATAACAGATCCAAGATGGCCTCTCCATGTTTCAGCCGAGAGATGGTGCCAACCATTGATATTTTCCAGGCAAATTTGTTGATAGATAAAACATTTTTATAGACTTTCCATTATTCCTTGTAGCCATCAGCTTTTAATTTTCTCTTTCTAGTTAATATACTTGTGTATAATTTAAACAGAAAACTGTTCTGTTTCATCATAAAAGATTTGCCTGTTACTTTGGGTGTGTAAATCAAGTGGACAGCACAACATTCTTGAACTTGTTTTTTAAGGCATTTGTTGACAACAACAGAAAGGAAGATCACAGACACCGCCAATAAGCGTGGACATCAATTATTTTTTAATTGTATAGGAGTACAGTACACTAATTAAAACTAGTATATCTTGCAATGCCAAAGGCAAAATTAATTATTAATTTTTATTAATATTCAGAAGTAGCACAAGGAATGCATTAATAAAGATTTGGTGGTTGTGACTGAGATCTTGTTTAGCTTTATATTTTAG
>NW_012105142.1:2193753-2196286 GCF_000951045.1 Mandrillus leucophaeus
TTGCTGCCACCACACTCTGCAGAATGGATTTCATGAAGTCCCCACTTTATTTCTTCATTAAGGTTTCATTTAAAGACTCATGTCTTTATTCCTTCTTTTCAATAAAAGACAGAAAAATATTTGAAAATATTGATCTCTATAAAGGCAGGCGGACTTTGTCTCATAAAGAAGTGTGATCTGATGCTGGGACAATTGTAATAGCACATGTCTAATAATGCGTGTAAATTAAAAATGAAATCACATCTGATCAAAGTTGCCCTAAAAATTCTTAAATCATCCAATTTTCTGTTCATGTACAGGTATATCAATTTTCAATAAATCCAGCAGAGTTACTTTTTCTCCAGAGTTGGAATAAATTGTTGCTACTTCCACTGAGCCGCAGATGATGTAGCTGACTTGCATTGAGGTCATATAATAGAAAATCTGTATGTATATATTTGTTTATTTAAGAACCCTATGCTCACACAAGGGTGGTAAGATGCTCACACTACAACCGACTAAGAGAATGACAAATATTACCAGCCACTCCACTTAAAATATTATTTTTATTTTCCCTCTTCTTTCTCCTCTCCCACTACCACCCAGACCCTCCTCCTGCTGTCTCTCCTCCCCCTCCTTCTCATCCTTCTCCTCCTCCCAAAGAATACCATTAGTTTGTTGCTTACATGATGGGACTCAGCTGTTTGTCTGCAGCTTCCTGACAGCTGGGGCAGAGATTTTATCAACACTTTCTTACATCACTCTTTTGCATCAGTTCCTAAAAGTTCAGAAAAAAAAAAAAAGTTGACCTTTTCCTTCTAGAGATGGTCAAGCTGAGGCTCAAAGAAGAGTGAGGCTTGCGGAAGCAATAGAGCAGGGCTGTGGCTGTTGGTACTGGAACCTAGACTGCCTCTTAATGCATCTTCCTGTACGTATTTTCTTTCTTTCAGGAGTCCAGACTTTCAGACAAGGAGCTGGACTGTCTTGGCATTAAGAGTTCGACAAAGCCATTGTTCTGAATCTGTTCTCTGCCTCCCAGCCCTGTGATAAGAATATCCTAGAAACTGGATTTTTCTATAAAAAACATTTCCCCATGTGGACTGTGTACATTCTGCCTCAAATTCTCTTTGGCAGTTTCACAGTTTAAAAATACTTGAGGATCTCTTTAACTTTGTTTCTCCTTCTCATTGTAAAACTTCACTTTTCACTTGTGTTTCCTCCAGGAACACCCTCCACCCGGCTGGAGCAATGCAGCGCTCTCTTCCCTCTTCTAATTCCTGATTTCCTCCATGCTCAACTGCCATTGGCAACATCTTTTCAAGCCCCACGCTTGGATTCGTTCTCTTCAAATCAAATCCAAAGTGTGAAGAAAGAATGTAAACCTTTTTCTACATGGTTTTTTTTTTGCAAACCCTTAATTATATTCAAATATGAAAACATCTATCTAAAACATCTGGAAAATCATCCCTGATTTCCTAAAAAATAGATACATCAGCTAGACCACAGTTCCAGGAGACCTGCTGCAGGTTAGATGTAGGGAAAAAAAGGTATGTGGAATAATCTGGGGTTAACCTAAATAATGGATAGGAATTTCTGACACTACTGTAAGTTTTCCCCCCTGGGATTCAGGTGCAGAGGTTTGAGTTCATTGTACTCTTCAATTTATAACACATTGTCAACATTGATCTATGCAAGATCCCATGGTTTTGTTTGTTTATTTATTTATTTGAGACAGAGTTTCACTCTGTTGCCCAGGCTGGAGTGCAGTGGCACGATCTTGGCTCACTGCAACCTCCACCTCCCGGATTCAAACAATCCTCCCACCTCAGCCTTGCAAGTAGCTGGGACTCCAGGCATGCGCCACCACACCCAGCCCATTTTTTTGTAGTTTTAGTAGGGACTGAGTTTCTCCATGTTGACCAGGCTGGTCTCGAACTCCTGACGTCAGGTGATCCACCCACTCCAGCTTCCCAAAGTGCTGTATTCCCAGTACAGGTGTGAGCCACCACACCCAGCTAATTTTTTTTTTTTTTTAAGTAGGGACAGGATTTCACTGTGTTGGCCAGGCTGGCCTTGAACTGCTGGCCTCAGGTGATCTGCTCACCTCAGCCTTCCAAAGTGCTGGGATTATAGGCATGAGCCACCATGCCCAGCCAGATTCCTTGGTTTTGATTTGTCTACTTATTTATTTTCTTTTAACCCAATTCCCTTCCCTCTGTAGACAATCACTGCAGTGTGTTTAATGCTTATCTGTTCTTTAGCATGTGGTATTTTCTTTGAGATAGGGTCTTGTTTTGTCGTCCAGCCTCAACCTCCCGGGCTCAAGCAATCCTCCTGCCTCTGCCTCCTGAGTTGTTGGAACTACAGGCACACACCACCACACCTGGCTATTATTATTATTATTATTATTATTATTATTATTATTCATAGAGACAGGTTCTTACTCTATTGCCCAGGCTGGTCTCCAACTCCTGGGCTCAAGTGATCCTCCCAGCTCAGCCTCCCACAGTGCTGGGATTACAGGAATGAGCCACCACATCCAACCTTGTATGTG
>NW_012105142.1:2198516-2208099 GCF_000951045.1 Mandrillus leucophaeus
CTGAGTAATGGACATTCTCCAGTTAGACCACAGCTGGTTAATCCATTCACATTTTGATGGGCATGGGAAAAGAAAATTTAGAAGACTCTAGAAAGGGGAAGAATAAAAACGTATTTTGAGTCAGAATTAATACATTCATTCCACGGATGTTTGTGAAATGCCAGTGCTCTGCTAGAGCTTGTGTTTGGCACTGTGAGTGCAGCTGTGAAGGGAACAGTCAGGCACCGGGGCTCATGCACTTGGACCTAGGAGGAGATGCAGATTATGAACAAGTAAACAGATACATGGCCAAGATGATTTTAGATTGTGATAAATTCTCTGAAGCCAATTCTATTATGAAAAATAAACGAAAGATTACATTTTTAGGACAGATATTTTGGTAGAGTAGATTTTTTAAAAAAACAAAATTGCTGTTAAGATCACGAATATGATAAAAATTTGCATCAATTTGTGATTTTTCTGCCTTAAACATCTTTATTAACCAGTGAGTCCAGGGTAAAGTGTGAAATCCGCATCTCACATTGACTCTTTCTTCCTTGCCGTGTGTTTTCCTAAGTCTCTTTCCTCTTAGCCTATTACCTCTTGGTATTACAGATACATTTGTAGTTGTTCAATGGAGATTTCATAAAAAATAAAAATCCTGGCTCAGAGAAAGAAAACTAAGAAACATGTGCTGTGGGATTTGAATTATTTCTTGCTAAAACAACCACCACCCTCTCTCTATGCAAGATTCTTGACACAAATATTTTCAAAGGAAGCGATTTCCCTCCTTTCACCATGGGCTGTCTCTCTACAGTCGGCATTGTTCAGAAAGAGGAAGAAGGAGGCACAGGGAAATACTTTAGCATTCTATAATAAAGTAGTTCATGGCACAATTAAAATGATGTAGTATAACAGTAACATGATATGCTGAATTTAAATAACTGAAGCTGATTAAGGAGGACGTCAGAATTAAATGCTTGATGGAATTGACATAACAGATCCAAGATGGCCTCTCCATGTTTCAGCCGAGAGATGGTGCCAACCATTGATATTTTCCAGGCAAATTTGTTGATAGATAAAACATTTTTATAGACTTTCCATTATTCCTTGTAGCCATCAGCTTTTAATTTTCTCTTTCTAGTTAATATACTTGTGTATAATTTAAACAGAAAACTGTTCTGTTTCATCATAAAAGATTTGCCTGTTACTTTGGGTGTGTAAATCAAGTGGACAGCACAACATTCTTGAACTTGTTTTTTAAGGCATTTGTTGACAACAACAGAAAGGAAGATCACAGACACCGCCAATAAGCGTGGACATCAATTATTTTTTAATTGTATAGGAGTACAGTACACTAATTAAAACTAGTATATCTTGCAATGCCAAAGGCAAAATTAATTATTAATTTTTATTAATATTCAGAAGTAGCACAAGGAATGCATTAATAAAGATTTGGTGGTTGTGACTGAGATCTTGTTTAGCTTTATATTTTAGGAAAAAAAAAAGGTTTTCTGGCTCAATCTGAATAAAAAGAAGCTGGCACCGAAGGGATGATCTTTATTGAAATGGAATATGCTCACCAGAGTGGGTATTTAGTGACAGAAGATGAGATGTGGAAGGAGATTATGTGAAAACCCCAAATGCTTGTCTATAATGGTTTGACTTGACAACTCTACAATCACCTGCAAAATTGTTGTTGTTACCTTCGATACTTTTGGTTATTAAATTGAGTATTTTAGTTAAGCCATCTTGAGTTGACATTTAATAATTCATTTAGGAGCTGTGCGCAGAATATTATCCAGCTCACCAAATCCAAGATGAACAAAATTAGTTTTGTGCACTAAAAAGATTTTGACAAGACTCTCTCCTCCTCCCCTCCCTCTCCCCTCCTTCTCGTCTCCTGTTCTCCTCCTCTTCCCCCTCTCCCTTCCTGGCCTCTCCTCCTCTCACAGTTAGAAGCAAGTCTGTAAGGCTTTCTTGTCCTACAGGGCAAAGACGGAAGCACATTTATAGTTTTTAGGCTAGGGTCTTTAAGCCCATCTAGGCGCAGTCCTAAAACCGTGTAGGACATAGATAGGTCATTAATCTGTGCTTGCTTTTCTGCAACTGATGGCCTCTCATTTTTAGCAGCCTCTGATTTGAGATCTTTCATGCCCACTTCCTTGAGAAACAATTTTGCCTTTGTAAAGTCTGTACCAGTAAAATCCTTCAATGAAACCCAACATGTCGACACAGCCAGTGGGAGGGCTGCCTGTGGACACGTCGGCTGGTCAGCCGCAAGCTCTGATACCCTGGAACACATGTCCATTCACCCGGGTGGGCGGCGGTAGAGCCGTCAGACCCACATCCTCCTTCGCCTACCATGTGGGGAATGCTATGCCTCGCACAGCTCAATCCTGCATGTTCGCGAATCTTCAGGGGTGAAAAGGAGAGGAACAGAGCATTCACAGCTACAATGAAGCTACAAGCAGTTGTAGGCAAAACTGTATGGTACAGCATATGCACAGTGCATGCCTTCCCTTCACACCTCGGAAGGCAGCAGGACTCCCCGGCAAGCGCAAGCTGTCACCATTCCCTTGGGAAGGCAGCTCTCTGAAGAATACTTCTTCCACCTGATGGTCCACCTTCCAGAATGCAGCTCCTGGGAAACAGCATCAGGCCAGTCTGGGAAGGCATGTGTTTCCTCGGATGTGTTGGAACATTTCCTCTGAAAAATAGGAAGAAAAGTGGATCTGATATCATACTAGCAACCTCTCTGATGGGACTCACATGCCTGAGGGTAAAGGTGGTCATGCAGTCAGAATCAGCATTGACTCCAGATAAATGCATGGCCATGTTGGGTCATTTCTTCCCGTCGGAGTTTAGAGGGGGGTGAAGGAGGCTGGCTTCATCACACCATAGTGTGTGATGCACCAGCTGCCTGCAGGTGATGTTGAAGACAGCCAGGTGATCTCTGACTCCTAGGACTTTAAATGCTTGGCAGCTCATATCAAGAGAGGTTACTGTCTTGCCTTGTTTTTTTTTTTTTTTTTTAAATTATCCCTCCAAAATCACAGAGATAAATACTGCAATGTAAGGCAGCCATTAGTGAGACATTATGATGAGCTGGTTTACAAAAAGGAGTTTTCATTCATTCATTCAAACAACGAATACTTTTTGAGCACCTACACTATTCTGGGACTTTTGCTAGGCCTGGGGGATTCCAAAATAAATACGAAAGGTAAGTGTATGAGTTAGTCGTTGCTGCATAACAGACAGCCCCAAAACTTGTGGACTTAAGCAGCAATCCTGCATTACCATCTGGGTGTCTATGAGTTGGCTAGGACTTGGATGATCTAGAATGGTCTTGACTAAGCAGCTCTGCATCTGGGATTGTTAGGGTGTCTACCATGTCTCTTTCCACCTGTCTCTCACACTTTTTGGACCAGAGAGGTAACTGGGGCATGTTCTCTGCATGGTGATATCAGAGGCATGAGAGGGTCTACTGACACCCAAGGGCTTCTAAATGCCTCATCCAAAATTGGCACCCTCCTATCTCCATCTACATTCCATTGGCTAAAAGTAAATCATATAGCCAACCTCAGAGCCCAGAGTCAGGGAAGCATATGCCACCCGCGATGAGGTCACAGCAAGGGTGTGGATGCAAGAAGGTGTGATGGAGGTCAACAGTGACACCTACAGTGGGAAGACATCATTTCCTATTCTTCATGCTGCTGATGGGCACAGGAATGGTGTTTTGGTCCATTAAGGCTGCTTTAACCAAATACTATAGACTGAGTGGCCCACAAATGACAGGCATTTATTTGTTACATTTCTGGAGGCTGGGAAGTCCAAGACCAAGGTGCTGGCAGATTCAGTGTCTGGCGAATCAGTTTTCTGGTTCATAGATGGTGACTGCTTGTTGTGTTCTCACATGGTGGAAAAGAAAAAGAGATCTCTCTTGGGCCTCTTTTATAAAAACACTAATCCTATGCATGAGGACTCCATCTCCATGACTTAATCACCTTCCAAAGGCTCCACCTCCTAAGGCCAACACCTTGGGGGTGAATTTCCTTATAGGAATTTGGGAAAAACACAAACATTCAGATAGTAGCAAATGATGACTTCTGTCCTGAAAGTATTGGGGGAAAAATTCCCACTCCATTTCCTCTTTCCTGAAGGACAGCTGCTGGGAAGGGTGAGAAGAGTCTGATGTCTATGGGTGTCTTAAGCTATGAAAGATTTGCTATTCCCTGTGGTCTTCCTCAATTTTTCCTTTAGGGACCACAGGGGAAAGATGCTCTTGGCTTCTGCTTCCGTATGGCAGATATGCCTCCCCATAGCAAGTCTACGGCCCGGTTCTGTCTCTGCCCCCAGAAACAATGGGCACACAGCTGCCTGGACTCAGTGGCTGGAGACTAGGCAGAGGAAGACAGGGAGCCTTGGGCTCTCTGCAGATCCAATCTAGCTCTGCAAACCACCATGCTGATATTTTCATCCATCCTTGACCCTAGGGTCTACTTCTCATTTGTTTGAGGACTCAGAAGAGAAGACCTCTGATTAGCATCCTAGAAGTTCCCAAAGTGTCACGCAGATTCTGTCCTTGCAGAGCTCCCAGGGTGATACAGGGCTTGTCTGGGGATGACACAGGGCCAGGGCCTTGACATCCCTACACACAGAGGCATCCCCCTTACTGAGGTTCACAGGATGTAGCATCTTCCTCCTCTCTGCACCTCAAATATTCCCCAATTAGTGTCCCCGTTGACCTAGTGGGGTGGATCTTCAGCTTCATATCATAATGTGGAAGACAGGTGGTGCTTACATGAGAAAGAGAACAGCAGAGAATTAACACATGATGCAAGCAACTGGATCAATGGAGACATCTCAATTTTATAAATCAGGTCCAGGTTTTGTTGTTGTTGTTGTTGTTTTTTAAATCTTCATCTATGTAGTTTGTCCATCCAGGTAGTAATCTAAGACATTGTCCTGCCTCCAGTCCTACTGCTGGTGCCCCAGCTCTTCTCTGCACTAGCTCTCATGCTTTCCGCATCTCTGTCCACTCACCTGCAAGATGCAGGTGAAGACAAGACCCCCTCTTCACATGACTGTGAACCTCCATGAGATCCAGTGGATGAGAAGTTCTCAGCACAGCACAGGGCACACCAGAAGACAGATGGGCTGCGAGTTTCATTATCGACCTAGAGTACACATTCTTTGAGGTAAAGGCTGACAGAGACTCAAGTGGCGTCCTCCCCCAAACAGATGTGGACCCTGTTAATCGTGGTCTTTCATCTTTGCTTACAGTTATGTGACACTGCTTCTCTAAGCAGATTTGGGGAGAGATTTGTTTTCATAAATCATGTTTATATGTTACTGAAGCTTTGTTTACTCATTTAAGAACAAGTTAAGGGCATTGGGGTACATGTCTGTGGGGACAGATGGGTGGGGAAAGGAAGCATTTGGAGGAGTTCTTTGATACACACAAAAAGGTAAGAACTGACCCAAGAACCTGGCTTCAAAGTCAGATGTCGGGTTATTTCACTGTGGGACACACTGAGAGCCAGCCTCAAAGCAGGCCTGGGTAAGGATCTTCTCCCAGATCCTAAAATTGTGCAAGTCCATGAAAATCCCATTTTGATTACATCAAGAATTTCTGGCAGAAGTATTTCTGGTACCTAACCTTAAACCGGAGGATATTGCATTGGCGGTGGCTGCACTGAAAGCACGAAGCCTCGGAAGTGGGACAGCTGTTGGAAATCAGATGTTGTCTAAGAGAGTTTATTATGCTCCCTCTACACTGCTCACCCTTGGCAAGAGCCACGTGAGATCCTTTCACCAATGAGGATGTGTTTTCTCTCTAGGGCTTCCTGAGGCACCTGCAGGGCCAGGAGAGTCCCTGAATATTCAGAATATGCAGAAACTCCTCTGACAAGCAGCTTTGCTTAAGCAGAGAATGTGATGGTGTCCAAGGTGACTTGGATAAACTTTACACTCACAGAGAAGGCTCTGAGCTTTCTTCCGGCCTGTGGGCATTAACCTGAACCACATAACTGTATTTTTTTTTTTGAACTGTTATACTTTTCTACTTTAGATATGTACTCACATGCAGAAAATAAATATCTATTTTATTTTTTGTCAAAACCCAGTTTACTTGTTATTTTCTTTTTAAAACTTCCCTGACAACTCCACTGGTCACTTCCATATGAATTTCAACTCTGTTCTCCATTCACACCTCTCTGGCATCACCAGCTTGTGATGGTGGTGATGTCGTCTGACTCCTGGCTAGAGACCCACGAGTACCCTGAGACAGCATGTATGTCTTCTTCTTTATGTATTTCCAGTGCCCAACCAAAGCCACTGGTTCCGAAATAGTTTCAGAGCAGGCAGGGCTGAGCTGAAGGAACACATCCAGCATGGGTCTAATTATTGGAACAAGTATCTGGATTGGATTAACCACTAGCACGTTAACCACCTGATGAGAGTGAGTTGACTAATCTTACCATCTTATATATAATTGAGAGTAGCTTCCGAATAAGAGGGGAGAAGAGCGTCTCTGCTATTCTTGGGGGCATAAGAGAGGCCTTGTTTATTAATCCAACCATAATCATTGGTGATCTACCTTGTGCAAGGCCCTGTCATAGGCACAAGTGATAGGTTTATCACTAGTAATAGTATAATTGTTACAGCAGGTAGCTAGTCAGACAGGAACAGGGCAGGAGAGTCCCCTGACCCCCTCTCTCTCTCCCTCACCAATCAGGAATGTCAGGCAACCATCAAGTGATGGTGAGGTAGTTGTTAAGCTATCTCTCTAAAACAATTGGTCACAGCCAATGCCAGGGAAAGGCAGTCTCTCAATACACAGAAACACCTGCAATTGCTGATCAGCAGTTCCCGATGAGATCTCAGGAGCCGGGTAAGCGGGCTCAAGCATGAACACTAAGAGGCAAAATGGCGGAGTTTAACTGGTATAACATTTGGACTGGTAAAGGAAGAACGCCTCATGTGAGCATGCGTACAACTCCAGTAAACGCACTACGCATGCGGCCCCTCCCCAGTGCTACTGGGCCCCTGCGCATGTGCACAGCCCACCCCAAGGGAATAATCAGGGGAGAAGTTTTTAATAAATTTTCACTCCTTCTCTAAACTTGCCTCAGTCTCTCACTCTGCTCTTCGTTTGGATTCTTTCTTCTGAGGAGACAAGAATTGAGGTTGCTGCTGATCCGTATGGATTCGCCACCTCTTACATACTTTGGTGCTGTGTGACTGGGGTACGTTCAGCTGGTAACATAACTAGGAAGTGGTGTATAGTCATATGGGTGGAAAAAAAATATGAATAAAATTCCATCCTCATGGAGCTTACATTCTAATGACGGGGAAACTACCAAACTACCAGACACATCAGATATTAAGTGTTGTAAGAAAAATAAAGTAAGGCGGGGTTACAGAGAGAGTCACGGGGACAGAGCATTGCAATATCGAAAGATGGTTAAAGGACCCCATATAGACTGCGACATTCGAGCAAACTACATAAAGGATTGAGGGAACTGACCATGCAGGTGGTGGGGAAGAGCATTTTTCAAGCAGAAGCAATGGCATATGCAAAGGCTACAAAAATATTAAAGAAAGCTTTTTGGGTAGAGGGAAAATGACACTAAATTGAAACAGATCTATAAAAAGGGTAAGTGCCAGGGAAAGGCAGTCTCCCGATGGACAGAAACACCTGAAACTGGTAATCAGCAGCTTCCTGATAAGATCTCGAGAACTGGGATCTTATAAGATTCTTGATAAGATTCTGTCAATTCTTGATAAGATCAAGAATTGGGCAAGTGGGCTTAAGCATGCCCACTAAGAGGCAAAATGGCAGAGTTTAACTGGTATAACTTTCGGACTGGTAAGGGAACAATGCCTCACGCCAGCATGCGTACAACTCTAGTAAGCATACTGTGCATCAACAACTCCAGTAAACACACTGCTAGAAATGGCTAATAAGTAAGTAATCATAAAACAGGTTTTCAATTTTTTTTTAGATAGTATAACTTTAGAAAGATATAGATATAGATAGTAGTGTAGTTCAAAGTATCTGCAGAATTAAAATGTCTGGGCCCAATAGCACAATGGATGGGAGGATGGGAAGGAGAAGGTGGAAGATACTATTTTGAGGTTTTTGTGTTAAACGTGAGGTAACATAATAGTATTTCAAAGTAGCCTTTAAAGAAGTAAAGGTACACATGGCAAGCCACAAACAATTGCTGAAAAATTGAACAAAAATATATACCTGATAAGTCTAAGGTAAAAATAAAATGGAATACTAAAAAATCCTCAATTGATTCAAAAGATGGTAGGAAAAGAAGCAAAGAACAGATGGGAGAGATAGAAAACAAATACTGAAATGGTAGACTGAAATCCTACCATATTAATAATTATAGTAAACATAATAGTCTAACATACTGATTAAGAGCCAGAGATGATCAGACTTGATGAAGAAACAAGACCAAATACATGCTTAATGTTTCCATGTGAAAATTCCTCCTCTGTGTTTTGGGAAATTTTTATATTTCAGTCAAGAAATTGGGTAAACAAAAAAAGTATAAATCGTGTGCAAATTCAAGCTAAACAATAAATGTAGACATTTCTTTTAATTACTTTCAAAGGCAAAAATCGCAACTACTTTTGCACCAACCTAGTAGTTTTAAGGAATCCACTGATGTCAACTCAAAAGCATGAACAGGAACCACTGATGTTCAGAGTCTAAGGTTAAGATAAACATTTACAGAAACCAGAGAAGGAGCAGGCAGGAGAATAACCATAACCTCCTCAGTGAGTCTCAGTCATAGCTCTTGCCAGGCTGTAAACACATGTTTGTGGAATACTCTGAAATAAGATTAGAAACTGATCTAAAACCTGAATTGCAAAAAGAATATCAATTTCATTAGCAGAAATCAAAATCAAGGCAAGCACATAAAATATTTTTATTGTTAAAAGATGATATAATCTGATATGAAGAAACATGTGCCCTAAAGACCAATTTACAAATGCTTTCCAGCACCCTCTTGGCCATTCAAACAACATCAGTGCAAAAATGAATGAAAAATTTCCACATTTGTAAGATTTGTCATGAAAAAAGAGAAAAAACTAGTACATAGAACAATTAATGCTTTGTGTATTTCAATTTTTTAATGATCCCTTTGGGGTATTAATTTTTGTGGTATTATTTTTCAAAATTTTCAATGATTTTTGCATGGAATTTATTTTACGTTAATATTCACCTTTAAAATATTTTCCATTCTCAAATGTCTATGTCAGGTGGAGATTACTTTTATGTTACTGAAAAAAAAAAAAAACTACCTACAAACGGGTACTTTAGCAAAAAGGTGTTATGAAAAATACAGAATAACGTAATTGAAGGAATTCCCAAGATTTCCTTGGAATTCTATTTTTTTGTTTCTGAATACCAAAGATCAATATATAGCTACAGAAAACTTACTTTAAAAATAAATACATGAATGGTTTAAAAGAAAATGATAGGAGAAAGTATACCATGCAGAAACTAATTATGAGACTGGCATTACTATATTAATATAAGACAAAGTAGACTTAGGTGCAATAACTATTACCAGAGATA
>NW_012105142.1:2212910-2213738 GCF_000951045.1 Mandrillus leucophaeus
CAGAATGGGCGTGGTGGCTCATGCCTGTAATCCCAGCACTTCGAGAGGCCGAGATGGGTGGATCACCTGACGTCAGGAGTTCAAGACCAGCCTTACCAATATGGTGAAACCCCATCTCTACTAAAACTACAAAAATTAGCTGGAAGTGGTGGCTCACGCCTGTAGTGCCAGCTACTTGGGAGGCTGAGAAACGAGAATTGCTTGAACCTGGGAGGCAGAGGTTGCAGTGAGCTGAGATCACACCATTGTATTCCAGCCTAGGCAACAAAGCAAGATTCCACCTAAAAAAAAAAAAAGTAATAAAATAATTAAAATAAATAAATAAATTGTCTGAACATCTTATTTGGTATTTTCCTTTTGGGGTTACTGTCTAGGTATTAATCTCTTTTCAGTTGAGAATACGGCAAAATAATCTCCCATTCTGTCATTGGTTTATTAACTTTATCTTGTCCTTCATTGAACCAAAGCCTTAATTTTCACGTGATCAAATCTTTTACAGTTTTTTGGTCTATTGTTTTTATTGTTGAAGTTTTGTTTAAAAAGTCATAAAGACTCTGTATTCTTTTCTAATAATTATATATTTTTACCTTTCAAATTTACACATCACATGTTCACATTTAATCAACTTTGAGCTCACTTGACTGTTATATTAAGCCAAGATCTTGTTTTATATTTCTCTATAGAGTGGTTTAACTTGCCCTAGATCCTGTCTCTTATACACATCTAGATGTGTCTAAACAATAAATGTAGACATTTCTTTTAATTACTTTCAAAGGCAAAAATCGCAACTACTTTTGCACCAACCTAGTAGTTTTAAGGAATCCACTG
>NW_012105142.1:2213788-2219634 GCF_000951045.1 Mandrillus leucophaeus
TCTGAGTCACTACACATTTTCACATTTTACTTACCTTCCCCATACAGGCTTCCAGTTCCTGCCCCCGACAATTAATATTGTGACCAGCATCCATACTGTGCCTCTTGGGGTCCTCTGTGAGAGCTTCTTGGAGAGACGTTTCAAGTGGTAGAATTCCTGGATCATAGAGTATGGTGGTTACAATTTTGGGCCACCCAGGCATCCAGTTCAGGACCAAGGGAGCCTCAGCTGCTGCCAATGGCTCTCAGCTGAGTCTTTCTCCAGGGGACTAAGAGGGGTCTTGGCCCTAGGTCCTGGGACTTGCCCCTGTGTATCTGGTGGGGCATGGTAGACAGCTTTGAAGGGTCATCCCAGCTCCAGATTTCCCTGTAAGACAACAGAATAGCTGGGCTGAGCGCAGTGGCTCACGCCTGTAATCCCAGCACTCTGGGAGGCCGAGGCAGGTGGATCACAAGGTCAGGAGTTCGAGACCAGCCTGGCCAATATGATGAAAGCCCATCTCTACTAAAAATACAAAAATTAGCCAGGCATGCAGGTGTGCACCTGTAGTCCCAGCTTCTCGAGAGGCTGAGGCAGAGCAGGGCTGTGGCTGTTGGTACTGGAACCTAATGCCACTGCACTCCAGCCTCGGTGACAGAGCGAGACTTCGTCTAAAAAAAAAAAAAAAAAAGATAATGGAATAGCTGAGGCCTCTGTGGTGAGTGTATTTCAGTTCAACTTCTACTGATTTCACTCCCTTGAATGTTAATTCTGAACATGCTCCCTGGGAAATTTCCTGCATTCACTGCATATTCTGCAACCAACCTGAGTCGCAGATAGTGTGTGCACTGAAAGCAGTCATGGCTGCCCTCCAGGGTGGATATGAGATACAGCCAGCACTCCACCAGCCCCACAGAAATGTCCTACCTTCCCTCATTCCTGTGAGCACTTGGGATTTTCTAGTAGACCAGGTTATTTTTTTAACAAATGTTTTAGGTATAAAGTAGTATCTTTATATTTGCAATATATAATGCAAGTATTGTTTCAACTTGCATTTCTCTATTAATGATTTTTGGTCTCTCTTTTTATACTTATTAACTTTTGTAGTTAATAAGTGTAATTTTATAAATTGAACAGAATGGGCGTGGTGGCTCATGCCTGTAATCCCAGCACTTCGAGAGGCCGAGATGGGTGGATCACCTGACGTCAGGAGTTCAAGACCAGCCTTACC
Organism: Mandrillus leucophaeus; assembly: GCF_000951045.1. Taxonomy (NCBI): domain Eukaryota; kingdom Metazoa; phylum Chordata; class Mammalia; order Primates; family Cercopithecidae; genus Mandrillus; species Mandrillus leucophaeus. The sequence goes on from NW_012105142.1 coordinate 2,214,999, forward strand.
AATATGGTGAAACCCCATCTCTACTAAAACTACAAAAATTAGCTGGAAGTGGTGGCTCACGCCTGTAGTGCCAGCTACTTGGGAGGCTGAGAAACGAGAATTGCTTGAACCTGGGAGGCAGAGGTTGCAGTGAGCTGAGATCACACCATTGTATTCCAGCCTAGGCAACAAAGCAAGATTCCACCTAAAAAAAAAAAAAAGTAATAAAATAATTAAAATAAATAAATAAATTGTCTGAACATCTTATTTGGTATTTTCCTTTTGGGGTTACTGTCTAGGTATTAATCTCTTTTCAGTTGAGAATACGGCAAAATAATCTCCCATTCTGTCATTGGTTTATTAACTTTATCTTGTCCTTCATTGAACCAAAGCCTTAATTTTCACGTGATCAAATCTTTTACAGTTTTTTGGTCTATTGTTTTTATTGTTGAAGTTTTGTTTAAAAAGTCATAAAGACTCTGTATTCTTTTCTAATAATTATATATTTTTACCTTTCAAATTTACACATCACATGTTCACATTTAATCAACTTTGAGCTCACTTGACTGTTATATTAAGCCAAGATCTTGTTTTATATTTCTCTATAGAGTGGTTTAACTTGCCCTAGATCAGTGCCATTATTTGTTTATTAGTCTATTTTTTCTTTGCCAATGCCACACTGTTCATAGTGCGTTGACTTTGTAATATGACTTTATATTTGATACAATTTTTTCCTCTTTGATTTTCTTTGTTTAATTAGCTATTTTGTATGTTTACCAAATTTTAGAGCAATTTTAAAATCAATGTACATTTTAGAGTAAACATCTATTTTTTTTTGAATCCCAACTGGAATATTCATTTAGATTGAATTAAATATATAGATTTTGTATAGGTGAGTTGATCTGCTTATATTGTTATCTGTCAGGATTATTGAAGTATTATTTCCGTATCCTTTATATGTTATTGCTATTATAAAGGGTATTATATTTTAAAATTATATGTCCTAATTGCTTATAGTTGATAAAAAGAAATACCACTGAATTTTGTAGTTTGATGTTCTATCCAACATTTCTGCTGAATTTAATTTTCCCATATTTATTGAGAGATAATTGACAAATAAAATAACTTTATCGTTCATTACAAGAATTTTTCTGTTGAGTTTGGATTTTTCTGCTTGTGTGCTTGCTTGGCCGATGATCATGTCATCTGAAAATGATGATGGTTTAAAGCATCGTCCAACCCATTCTCTTCTAACCAGCTCTCTTTTAACTACTGACATTGTGGAAAACCCATACTGCATTCTAATATTTTTTTTCCTCCATACCAAAGTAAATAAATTACCTCTTATTTTTACTTTGCAGAAGAGTTGAGTTATAATTAGGTGTTAAAACTTTCTTTAAGAAAAGTGCAGGATGGAAGCAGGATAAATCCAAACATGTTAATATATGCCTTTCAGTACTGTTAGTGACTTCCTCCCAGAGTGTTTCTGTTCCATTAACTCCATCCTGGCCACTCAACGTGACATTTACTCCCAGTTAGGACCCTCAGTCTTAGGCAGCCTCCTGGGTTTCCACTTATTTTCTTGTGCTTCTGCCATGACTATGAGAAGGCCATGCTGGGGACAGTGAGCATGAGAGACTGGTGGAGCTGAGCGGCCCCAGCCTGGTCCACCAGGCTAGTCTAGCCAACTTGCAGATGCAGTCATGAGCCAGCCCAACCAAAATCAGTGGAACTGCCCAGCCAAGACCCGCCGATCTTCAGGTCATCCCACAGACATGTGATCTGGATAAATGCTATCGTCCTAGGCATTCAGGTGATTGCGTTGTGTGGTTACTAGTTTAGTTACACAGCAATTGCCAATTGCAAATTTGTCACATATTAATGCTCTCCTTTGTCACCACACAAGGTAAGAATTCTGCCAATAGGTATTTGTCACTTGTCACGCTGCTGATAAAGATGTACCTGAGACTAGGAAGAAAAAGAGGTTCAAATGGACCCACAGTTCCACACGGCTGAGGAGGCCTCAGAATCACGGCAGGAAGTGAAAAGCACTTTTTACATGGTGGTGGCAAGAGAAAATGCGGAAGATGCAAAAAGCCGAAACCCCCAACAAAACCATCAGATCTCGTGATACTCACTCACCACCAGGCGAACAGTATGGGGGAAACTGCCCCCATGATTCAAACTATCTCCCACCGAGTCCCTCCCACAACATGTGGGAACTAGGAGAGTACAATTCCAGATGAGATTTGGGTGGGGACACAGAGCCAAACCATATCAAAGGGGAACCCTCTCCTCTACCCCTGCTCACCAAGGCCCGTGCCCATACCCCCAGTGTCTCACCCAGCTTACAGGACACCGTTGCCATACACACTGCCAGCACAAGTGAGATACAGTGCTGAGGCTTGTTGGGGTCCCAGTTATTTTCCCCAGATGTGGACATGGTTCAGTTCCCCAGGGGGCCCAGGAAGCCCTAAATAGCTGGCCCTCAAACCCTGCCTTCACAAAAAAGAACCCTGAGTAATCCACACATGTTTGGAAACACAAATGGTTGTATGCACTTTGTTTTTTTCACTTGCGATCCTCAAGTGAAAAGAACAATGTGTAGAAGCCTCATATTTTGCAGATTTTTGTTACCAACCATTCTTTCTGCCTAAACTTCGGCAAGTGGGTTTGCTGCAAGGGGTGTTGTTGGAGCCTGTGGCTGCCAGGATGATGAGCCCAGCCGGTGTTCTTGGCTGGGATTTATGATTTTTTAAACTAATTCTTATTGTTGTCCACTTCACAATTTTGCTGCTGCGCTGTAGACCCTAGTATCAATTTTAGTTGAAAATGCAGCAAAAACAAAAAGGTAATGCCACTTCCCACACTGTTTCAAAAGGTTTTTTAAGTGGAAAAAGGTATTTAGTATTTTTAATAAGCATCTTCAATACTATTGAGTTGGTTTCTTTGTTAATATCACAAGATTAATTATGCTGTCAGACACTTTCAAGGCCTGCTTAACAAAGATTCAGTGATATAATGGTTTGCTTTGCACTGCCTTTTTTCTGCATAGCAATCACAATCAGCATTAGACAATTTAAAACCCTTTCACCAGCCGGAAGTTCTGAAGAGCCTTTTAATCAACAAAAGTAATTTTGCAAACAACTAGATACAGCATTTTTCATATTAACTAACTTGCATTTAAACTCTGCAGGCTTGATTGTTCCTGGATCTTTGATTCCAGAAAACTGGGATATTCCGAAGGCCTAGAATCCAAAAGTGAGGATCACACACACTCTCTGCCCTGGGTACCCCCAGACGTTAAGGTCCTGTTACCCCATTCTGCTCGTTAAAAAGATAGCATTGGTACTCAAAAGTAATTCATTCATTTTAACTATCCCTTAATATACATAACTCATCTAATCAGCTACATCCTTTTTTTTTTAATATGGTTACCTAGAGAGCTTCATCTTGTTATTTAATAAATACAATTTGTGTTCATGTGTTGAAATTTTATATAGTTTTTAAAATTTTGCTTTTTTTTTTTAATGTGTGAATGTCTTGGGTTAGAAAATTCTATTAGCGCCACCTTTGAGATTTTAAAATTCGATTTTTTTGAGATTGACGGTAACTGAGCCGAAGCTGAAGCTCTGTGCTCACAAGGCAGCTGCCCCCTACAAAACCAAAGGTTTTGCGGTTCTGTATGTGAAAGAGCCTTAGCAGGGAGACTCATTTTGCTTTGTTTTGTTTTGTTTTTTTTTTAATCAGGCACATTTTTTAAATGAAACTAACCTTTCACTGATACCTTTAAAACATTAATTTTTAAAAAAGAGGAAGAAATAAAGGCCCAGCCAGCAGCAGTAATTCGTACCGTTACTGTGTGTAGTAATTAACAACTGCAGCAGTGATTCCCACACCCTAAATCCTCATGTGTTTGACACGATTTCAACCCTGGTGAGAAGTGACCCAGGGATCTGGAGCCACAGGACACGAGGAGCAAGTCTTGTCACAAGAAATAACAGGGTCAGGAGACACGACTAATGAAGTCACAGCAACTGGTGCACAGAGCCAATCAGAGGAGGCGCCAATCTGTAAATGAGGATGTAATTAGCAGAAAAAATAACATGCTTTGGTTGAATTCGAGGGGAGCCTGTAATGACTGGATATTGAGAAAGATTCCGAAAGATTAGAGCAAACATTATGCAACAAAGAATACCTAATTAGGGGAAAAAAGTGAATATGCCTTAATTAGAGGGAAATACATGATTGAAAGACGCAAAGTTGTCTTTTAATATGAATGTAGCCACGAAGGTTAGCCTGTGTTTCCTGGTTCGGCATAGCAAGTCACTCTGTGAATTAGTGGGAGCAGCACACTCACGTCTCTTTGCAGTTGGTGCTTTCTGTGGGGAGACACAAAGGAGCTCCTGAGCACCTACTGCTCCTGTGAGTGGATGACCTGTGGTGCCTATGGCACAGGTAGTTAGTTACCTGCCTTGGCCCCAAAACACTCCTGCCTCCTGAAGCACAGACACCCTCGCAACTTGTCCCGGTGCTTAAAAAGCAGAAAACAAGGCCAGGCGCGGTGGCTTAAGCCTGTAATCCCAGCACTTTGGGAGGCCGAGACGGGCGGATCACGGGGTCAGGAGATCGAGACCACCCTGGCTAACACGGTGAA
>NW_012105142.1:2224754-2227697 GCF_000951045.1 Mandrillus leucophaeus
AGCAGCAAAATGCTTTTCTTTTCGATGACACATAGAACATTTGCCAAGATAAACAACATTGTAAGCCATTAGAAAAAGTGTACCTACATTCAAAAGGATTGAAATCATACAGGATATATTTCCAAAATAAAAAAAATTGGCAGTAAACAAAGAGATCTAAAAATCCCCAAATGTTTGGAGAAAATATTTCTGGGAATCTCATGAATCAAAAAAGAAGTCACAAGAGGAAATCCAAAAGAGTTTGAACTGAGTGAATATAAAACACAACATACATATTCATCCAATGCAGTTAAAGCAATTCTTTAGAGGAAAATGTATAGCCTTATATGCTTACATTAGAAAAAAAAAGGTCTAAAATAAGAGATATAGGCTTATATCTTAAGAAACTAGAAAATTCAGGAAAATTAAAGCCAAATAAGTAGAAAAAATAACAATAAACAAATTAATAAAATATGAATCTACAAAACTTTAGAAAAAAATCAATGAAACTAAAGTTGTTTGACTAGATTAATAAAATCAACAAAATAAATATAAACTGAACAAAATAAAAGAGAAGACACAGATGGAGAGTAACAGTAATGAAAGAGGGTACATCCCCTTTTTAATGTTGATCCCCTATCCACATTTAAAAGATAATAAAGGAATGGTGTGAGACAGTTAATCTAAATAATTTCAACAACGTAGAATAAAAGACACCAAAAGTTATACATTACCAAAGACACAAGAATAGATACAAAATTTAAATAGCCCTATATATTATCAACAACAACAACAACAACAAAGTAATTAAACAACTTATCACAATGAAAACAACAAATCCAGATGGATTCCTTGGTGAATAAACCAAACATTTAAAGAAGTATTTTTGCATCCTGCATGAGAGTTGAATTCCAGTCTGCATAGATTCTTAGTTCCAAGCATCAGAAATAAAGTCAGACTAATTTAGGATTAAAAAAAAAATACCAAAAAGATTTTGAGTAACCTTTCTATCCAGAAGGCTTGTAGAGCCAGGTATGGCAATTGTGGACTGAGAAGGACATCCCACTTACCTCCAGAGAGGTGCCACAGTCACACAACTGAGTCCAGACACCACGGCCTATACTGCCAACACCACAGACACCACACCCCTATCACTGGTGTTTTCATTATGCTATTGGTGCCTCAGGAAGTAAGGTGTGGACAGTTTGCTGCCACCACACTCTGCAGAATGGATTTCATGAAGTCCCCACTTTATTTCTTCATTAAGGTTTCATTTAAAGACTCATGTCTTTATTCCTTCTTTTCAATAAAAGACAGAAAAATATTTGAAAATATTGATCTCTATAAAGGCAGGCGGACTTTGTCTCATAAAGAAGTGTGATCTGATGCTGGGACAATTGTAATAGCACATGTCTAATAATGCGTGTAAATTAAAAATGAAATCACATCTGATCAAAGTTGCCCTAAAAATTCTTAAATCATCCAATTTTCTGTTCATGTACAGGTATATCAATTTTCAATAAATCCAGCAGAGTTACTTTTTCTCCAGAGTTGGAATAAATTGTTGCTACTTCCACTGAGCCGCAGATGATGTAGCTGACTTGCATTGAGGTCATATAATAGAAAATCTGTATGTATATATTTGTTTATTTAAGAACCCTATGCTCACACAAGGGTGGTAAGATGCTCACACTACAACCGACTAAGAGAATGACAAATATTACCAGCCACTCCACTTAAAATATTATTTTTATTTTCCCTCTTCTTTCTCCTCTCCCACTACCACCCAGACCCTCCTCCTGCTGTCTCTCCTCCCCCTCCTTCTCATCCTTCTCCTCCTCCCAAAGAATACCATTAGTTTGTTGCTTACATGATGGGACTCAGCTGTTTGTCTGCAGCTTCCTGACAGCTGGGGCAGAGATTTTATCAACACTTTCTTACATCACTCTTTTGCATCAGTTCCTAAAAGTTCAGAAAAAAAAAAAAAGTTGACCTTTTCCTTCTAGAGATGGTCAAGCTGAGGCTCAAAGAAGAGTGAGGCTTGCGGAAGCAATAGAGCAGGGCTGTGGCTGTTGGTACTGGAACCTAGACTGCCTCTTAATGCATCTTCCTGTACGTATTTTCTTTCTTTCAGGAGTCCAGACTTTCAGACAAGGAGCTGGACTGTCTTGGCATTAAGAGTTCGACAAAGCCATTGTTCTGAATCTGTTCTCTGCCTCCCAGCCCTGTGATAAGAATATCCTAGAAACTGGATTTTTCTATAAAAAACATTTCCCCATGTGGACTGTGTACATTCTGCCTCAAATTCTCTTTGGCAGTTTCACAGTTTAAAAATACTTGAGGATCTCTTTAACTTTGTTTCTCCTTCTCATTGTAAAACTTCACTTTTCACTTGTGTTTCCTCCAGGAACACCCTCCACCCGGCTGGAGCAATGCAGCGCTCTCTTCCCTCTTCTAATTCCTGATTTCCTCCATGCTCAACTGCCATTGGCAACATCTTTTCAAGCCCCACGCTTGGATTCGTTCTCTTCAAATCAAATCCAAAGTGTGAAGAAAGAATGTAAACCTTTTTCTACATGGTTTTTTTTTTGCAAACCCTTAATTATATTCAAATATGAAAACATCTATCTAAAACATCTGGAAAATCATCCCTGATTTCCTAAAAAATAGATACATCAGCTAGACCACAGTTCCAGGAGACCTGCTGCAGGTTAGATGTAGGGAAAAAAAGGTATGTGGAATAATCTGGGGTTAACCTAAATAATGGATAGGAATTTCTGACACTACTGTAAGTTTTCCCCCCTGGGATTCAGGTGCAGAGGTTTGAGTTCATTGTACTCTTCAATTTATAACACATTGTCAACATTGATCTATGCAAGATCCCATGGTTTTGTTTGTTTATTTATTTATTTGAGACAGAGTTTCACTCTGTTGCCCAGGCTGGAGTGCAGTGGCACGATCTTG
>NW_012105142.1:2227747-2240342 GCF_000951045.1 Mandrillus leucophaeus
AAAAAAAAAAAAAAAAAAAAAATTTGTCCATGTGCCAGCATCTAGGCACATAGCTTACCTTGGATGGTTTCCTTTCGGATCTGTAACTGGCAAGGTGTATATTTTGCTGAGAGAATTGAAGCAGAGCCTTCCTCCTTCCAGACCACCCAACCCTAGTAGATCTGTCTTGTCACCCCAACAGGGGCGTTTTCATGATCCACAAAAACGAGGAAAAAAATGCCACCGGGAGCCCTTCCTTCACGATAGTAGACATTTCAAAACTACGAGCAGCTACTAATTTTTTCCCCTAATAGACAAACTACATGTTGTTTTAGTTCCTCTCTTTTTTCCTTTTTGTCAACCTGTTCTTAGTATTGATTTTCATTTATTTTACACGATTCTTAATTGTCATTATTAGCACATCCATGGCGCATCCCTCGGCTTAAATATGCCCTGTCAATTTTGCAGCATATTTATAGATTAATTTAAACGTGTTTGTAAATTTATGACTGCATACCTTTGGTATGTTTGTAACATTAAAATACTTATGGTACAGAATTTTTTAATTAAAACTATTCATCAAAGAAAGTCCAGGTAGCAAGCTTCTCCTTGTTTGCGGTGGGGGATCTGGCAGCTAGAGCCAGAAAATAATAGGTCAATTAAAAAAAATCTAAAGATAGCATTTTCAAAGACCGAAATGTTTAATGAGCATTTGGCAACCGATCCCCCCAAATTAAATTATGAACTTGATTTTTAGTTATGGGCATCAGGGCTACACATGGCAGAAAAAAAGAAGAGGCCAGGGAAGGGAGCCACTCCTGCCTAGGTTTCCTGCCAGCAAGGTTTGCTTCTCAGAGTCTGGTGGCAAGGGCAGTGGGGACCGCATTTTGGAAACTGACACCAGGAAACCGTGGGGAAGACTGCATAGAGTCCCCACACCTCTGGTCTGCCCTACCATGCCAGCTTTGTTTGTACCTCTTAAAACCCACAGCCCCAACTTGGCAGGCTTCTCTTTAGGAGATAGCAAGGAGGGCTCTGAGCTGCTACGAAAACAACCTTTCGTATGGCACTCATCAAATAGGGAAAAAGAGTCTCTTCGGTTCTTTGCCCACATGTGCTGCTAATTCCCTTTGCTGAACTGTCAGCTATCAGGAGAAGAGGAAGGCCATCGGAAACAAACAGCACATCTGTGGTTCCCTTAACTGATGCGTCCTCCCCCGATGCTGCTATTACTGGTGCTGTATAAGGTGCAATGCTGAACGGGACCACTGGCCTCAAATTCCAAGGAAGCAAACATGTAATTAACATAATCAAAAAGCCAAGCAGCAGCCCACCATGGGATTATGGGGCACTGGGTTCAAGTCTCAGAAATAACTGGACACTTTGGGGTTCTCAGACAAGGAATGGGTAAAAAGATATGCTCATTTTCCTTCTAGTGGGCCAGGCACGTCAGAGTGCGGACTTGACGTTGGCTCGTTGAAATTCATGTCTTCCTATCTTATTCTCTTTTGAATTTGCCTTAATTTTTAGTATTTTCCTCCTATTTATTTTTTGGCCAGTTTTTTAAAAAAATAGCTGGTCGTGGACCCTAGATCCCAGTAATCAATTCTGCATTTCTTATACTTTTAAAATACCATTTCCTAAAAGTAAAAATGGTGTTTTTCATCAGCACCCATATTTTCACATTCTTTTATAAATCCTTTTTCTATTTTCCACTCCCTACAATTTGTAAGTCTACCTTCTTGCTCTGATTATCCCAGATCCCCCCAACCATATGCGAATATTACTTGCAAACATATATGATTTTTTAAAATTAGCAAATTATTTGGGGTACTTCTCACAGATATGGAATGAATAACATTGACTGATGCCCTATTATTATTTTCTAGTTTTAGAATCCTGCTGACTTTTGGGGTGGAAATTTTAGTGATAGAGCTAAATCTCTGTCCCGAAATAAACAATGTAAATAATAAAACATTTTTCAGCCATCTAACATTAAGCAGACCATGTCAAATGTATTTCAAGTCAGATGCTAGAAAAATGGGAGAGTTGTATACATTTACTAGCGGCATCTTGAGTGGGTTGGATGGCTGGATGCAGGGATGCCAGGGGAACCGTCCACTCGGTCTCCTTACCAGGCCTGAGCTATTCCTGGGCATTTCAGGGACAGAGTGACCTATAGGAAAGTTATTTTGTTCATGTCTTGCCATTCAGTCCCCAATTTATTCCCGATGTGAGCTTTTATCAAAATGTCCCCACTGAGGGAGGAGGCAAAGGCAGATAATAATAGAGATAGCTAATGGAGCAGGGTTGCATTGGAATTGGACCAAATCCTCCTTTTGCTCGACTTTGAATGCTAAATGAATCACTCAGATTTATATGGAGGTAGAGGCTCCGCAAGGTCCGCATCAGGGCAAAATAGGGTTACAATTCAATAAAACGCGTGGCAATGCTTTATTGACTAATGAACCTACCGTGCCGCCAACTGCTGTATTTTACTGTCGCAGCCCATAACTGCCTGGCAATTACATTGTGAGTGTTTGCTAAAGATGTGTCTGTCTTTTTCCCAGATCTGGAAACAGGTTCAGCAAGAGAAGCTCCGGAAAAGCAGGTCGGACACCTTTCCCAAGTCTTCTGGGGCTAGAAGCCAGGCACAGATAATAACAATGCAAACAGTTGATGCTGCTATTTTTAAATAAGCTGTTATTATTGACTAACAGAGGTTGTCGTGGGTGGGATGACAAAGCCTCCAGTGCCAGAGAGTTGCTGCAAAGACATCCACCAGAGAGCTCGTTAATGAGCAACGGCTAAGTGCAGAGTTAAATGCCTGCCGCCATGCTTTGTGCTCCGTCTTTTGCGGAGGAGAGCTGACTGCTGGCCGGGTGCTCCAGCCGTAATCCCTTCAGCCCCTACCATCCTCCAAAAGTGTTGCCTATGGGCATATCTTGTCATTAGGTAAGGTGGGGGAGCCCGGGACATGAGGCTTTCCACAGCAGAGAAGGTGGCTGTTTGCCAGTAACCAGGAGTGTTTTTTAATATTGAAAAATACAGTGGCTGCCACTGTAGGTAGCTCTGCTCTCACAACACACAGCCCACATGTGCCCTAATGCATGAACTAGAGCAATTCCGAAGGGACTCTTTGGACACTTGCATGCATGCACACATTGGACACATGCACGCACGTGCGCACACACACACACACACACACAGATGGACTAAGTTTCCTCTGAATTGTTCTTTGCCTTAGTGCATTTAAAATGAACTTCAGTTTAGGAAAGTTCAGTGCTTATGGTCCCAGGTCCCTACTATGATGTAAGAGGCTCTTGGAGGCCCCAGCAGGGCAGAATCAGCAGAGAGAGCTTCTGTAGTGCTGTGCTCTGAAAGGCTGGGCCAGAGAGGACCAGTGGAGCAGGAGGAGGATGAGCCAGCATCACCCTTAGTCTCGGCTCTACATGTCTGCTTTTGTTTGTTGGTTTGGTTCGTTGGTCAGATTACAGACAGGATCTCATTCTATCACCCAGGGTGGAGTGCAGTGGTGTAATCATGGCTCGCTGAAGCCTTGAACTCCTGGTCTCAAGCAATCCCCTGCCTCAGCCTCCTGAAGTGCCGAGATTGCAGGCACGTGCCACTACGCTTAGCTAATTTTTGTATCTTTTGGTAGAGACAGAGTTTCACTATGTTGCCCAGGCTGGACTCAGACTCCTGGACTTAAGCAATCCTCCCACCTTAGCCTCCCGAAGTGCTGACATTACAGGCGTGGGCTGCTGCACCCATTCAAATGCTGCTTCACATCTAGTTGGCACGTATGTAGGGATGTGTTGGGGAGGAAATATGGAAGCTCATGGATTATTTAGAGCAAAGGCTAGTTGCAGAATGATTCAGGAAGTATGGTTGCATCTTTAAACATTTTTTAAAACATCAAAACATACTGAATATATTTGCACGTTAGTAAATGTGTACAAATGATCTGGAAAGAGCCACATCAACCTGAGAGTAATGCTTGTTTACATTACATGTGCTAACATAGTGCCAGGCACTGTTCTAAATATTTCACCTACATTAACATGCCTATGATCCTTGCAGCAATTTTACAGGGGCAGTTATCATCCGAGTTTTATTTTACAGAATGGAGAGTTGAAGCACAGAGTGGTGAAGTCGCTTGTCCAAGATCACACAGCACAAAGCAGCAGAATGATGACTCCACCCCAGGCCTCTGGGCCCTAGAATCCATCCTGAGAATCCTGCAACATCTGCCTCCGCTTTGGACAAGGTTGTACTTAGATGGGATGAAGTTCACGGCAGTGATGAAAGAGAGTTTCAGCCCGACCTCTATGTCTCAGCTTTTAACTGGTAGATTATAAGCTCTTATTATTTGTGAATTGTATAATGTTATGTTGACAAGGATTATGGAAGCCCAGCCTGAATGCCACCATGTGATGTCAGAGCTGGTGTTTGATTTTATGGTTTGATCAGTTTGGCAAAGCAGTGCAGTCCCAGTTGTTGCAGACTAATGAGAATTGCTGACAGAGACTTGCTATGAATAGGTGATGTGTTCTGTCCGAGGATAGGCCGCCTGGCACCCAGTGGCTGGATGTGTGAAGGTTTCACTGTGTTAGGTGAGGGGATCAGCCCATAGTCCACGCCAAGGTGGGCTGGCCAAACAGGACACAGCGCACTGGGTGGCCCTGATTGCCACTCACACACTGTGAACAGCCTTTTGTATCAGAGCAGGACAAATCCATTGTGCTGAATTAATATTGCTGATTTAGATTCCATTGTTTTGTAATACCTTCTATTTAAATGTAATAGTTTTGTGGTTTCGTTTACATTTAATTTGCAAATCTGTTTTGGCTGCCCTTGTAGAAAAGCTTTGAGTTTCAGTTGTGTAAAATGGTCAGATGGGAAGAAACTACCAGGGTGCTTCCCTAGCTTATATTTTTCTCCCCCACCTCCCCCAAGGGGCATTTGGCCTCTAAGGCTGCTCCTACTCCATCCTCATTTTGCCCACTTGCTTCCCTCCTTGTTGGGCCTGCAAGTCCCCACCTTGATCAGTTTCTCCCCCAGGGTGGGACTGCCCCTGATTTACCTTTGGGTCCCCTCTCCATGTCTGACTGTTTTTTTTTGAAGGCAAGGTCTTGCTCTGTGGCCCTGGCTGGAGTGCGGCAGTGTGATCTTGGCTCACAGATCCGAGAGAGATAATTCAGGTTCACTGCTGCAACTTCTGCCTCTGGGGCTCAGGGGATCCTCCCACTTTGACCCCCCAAGTAGCTGGACTACAGGCGCGCGCCACCATGCCCGGCTAATTTTTGTATTTTTAGTAGAGATGGGGTTTTGCCATGTTGCCTAGGCTGGTCTCGAACTCCTGAGCTCAAGCGACCCGCTCACCTCAGCCTCCCAAAGTGCTGGATTACAGGCGTGAGCGACAACAGCTGGCCCCAAGTCTGACTTTTTAGATCTTAGCTTAGTGTTTTAAAATGCACTTTACAGAGGTAATTTGAAAGCTCGTTTATGCTGAAGAGTTGATGGCTTGTGTTGGAGACAGTATACATTCTTTAAAGAGTATGGCATATTCTACATAAAAAGTCTAAAGGCAGGATTTCAAGTACCATAGAACTTGAGGAATATGGCGCCCATCTCTCCATGTATCACATTGACTTTTGGGGTGGTGAAGATGGGGGAGGTCGTTAGCTGTCTACATATTCCTGAGATCTCCAGCTTCTACGGAAAGGGGGTTGTCGGAAAGAGGTCCCAGAGAGGGAACATGGCTTATGGGACATTTGGACATTTGGCTAAAAAGGACCTTTCTGTAGCGAGGTGTCCAGGCTTCTGTGTCTAGGGCATGCCTCTGGCATAGCGGGAAGGTTCAGGGATGCAGCTGTGGTCCAGAGACACACCATACATGCTCTCTGCAACTCTGATTTCCCAGCAACAAAATCAAAGGTTTGAAGATGTGATTTCCAGGGGCTCTCCAGTGTGACATCCATGAGACTAGAATTTAGGATGATGCCTGGGGAGGGGAGCTGTCCAGTTTCAGTGGCTCAATTCCCTTCTGCCAGCCAGGGCACCCCATCAACAGTGTGTCTGCTAATGAGTTTTCTGCATCTGCCAGAAGGAAGGCTGGCCCAACCCCGCCTCATTGCCGAGTCAACTGGGAAACATCTGGCTGTGCAAAGGGGACCATTCACCTCTGCTCACATTCTAAATGCAAAGCCCAGCGCTGGGGAAATAATGGGAATTTGTGACACTCGGTGGAGAACTTTAGGCCCATAAACCATAGACAGTATGTAGTCGCTCATCTGTGACAGACATAATAGGGATAATTGTCACTTAATAAGTAATCCAAGGCTAATTAAATGTTACTAATATACATTGCGAAGATTCTTTTTTTGCTTCTCACACTATTCAGAATGTCCTGCATGAAAGGGTGCAGGGGATACTCCTGCAGGTAGAACATGAGGAAAACAGTGAAAAAATTCTATTGCAATGGGGCTGAGAAAAAATCTGTCACTCGCTTCTTGGGATCCCTTCAGCACCTTGAGAAAGGAAAATATCCTGGGTCCCCAAAATCACTAAGGAAAACTCAAGGTGGAAACTGCCTGGGGCAAACCTGCCTCTCATTCTATTCAAAGTCACCCCTCTGCTCTGTGGGATAGATGCATATCTGAGTTGCTTCCTTTGGAAAGACTAATCAGAAACTCAAAAGAATGTAAGGGTTTGTGTCCACCTATCTGTGACCTGGAAGCTCGCTCCCCACTTCCAGTCTTCCTGCCTTTGCTTCAAGTTGTCTCATCTTTCCACACTGAACCACATGTTTCCCTAAAATGTATAAAACCAAGCTGTGCCCCGACCACCTTGGGCGCATGTCATCAGGACTTCCTGATGCTGTGTCATGGGTGCGTCCTCAATGTTGGCCAAATAAGCTTTCTAACTTAACTGAGATCTATCTCAGATTTTCTGGCTTCACCACCTATAAAGGCAGGTAGGTCCACAGAGCTTGGGGAGGGAATGGGGAGGAAAGGCCTGGACTTCCCTGCGGACATGCAGTCAGTGTGGCCAAGGTATAAGCCGTGCCTTGCCCACCTCTCTTCCCACATAGTGGTCTCTTTACAGGCAGATGCCATGTACCTGATGGATTCACCTGTACAGCACTAGGTACCCAGCAATACACTGGAAATTCTGTTGCAAAAACTGAATCCTTTATGTTTGAGATAAATTGACTCTGAGGGAAAGCTCTGCTTGCCCCAGGATGGAAGGGTGTAGTAGCTACACCATGCTTTAGGAAGAAGAGATGCATTCTCCGGCTCCTGAGAAGGCTGGTCTCTGACAGCTTTCAGCTGAATTCCTTCTAAGAATTGACCTCTGCTAGAGAAAGCTGGCTCCCCAAGGTCATACCACTCCCTGGGGGCAGCCCACACCCAATTACTGGTTGAGACAGGATGCAAAGATGGGGCCCTTCTAAAGTTCTTAGTCCATTTTGGCTGCTGTTGAAAAAAAAAATTGTTCAGACTGAGTGGATGTCAAACAATAGAAATTTATTTCTTACGGTTCTGAAGACTGGGAAGTCCAACACCAAGGTTCTTACAGATTTGCTGTCTGGTGGGTACAGTTTTCCTGGTTTACAGACGACCATCTTCTCCGAATCCTCCCATGGCAGAAGGGATGAGGGAGCTCTCCCGGGCCTCTTTTATTTATGTATCTTACTGTATTTTATTTATTCTTTTGAGACAGGATCTTGCTCTGTCACCGAGGTTGGAGTGCAGTGGCGCCATCATAGCTCACTGCAGTCTCCATCTCCCCTGCTCAGGAGTTTCTCCCCACTCAGCCTCCTGAGTACTGGGGACTACAGGCATTCACCACCATGCCCAGCTGATATTTTTATTTTTAGTGGAGACAAGGTCTTGCTATGTTGCCCAGGCTGGTCTCAAACTCTGTAGCTCAAGTGATCTTCCTTCCTCAGCCTCCCGAAGTACTGGGAGTACAGGCATGAGTCACTGTACCTGGCCATGGGGCCTCTTATAAGGGCCCTAATCCCACTCATGAGGACTCCACCCTCATGACCTACTCCTCTCCCAAATGCCTCAGTTCCTGGTACCATCACATTGGGGGATAGGATTTCAACACAGAATTTGCAGAGGACATAGATATTCAGTTCAGAGCTGCCTGTGGGACTGGCTGAGGCCTCACGTGTGCCTGAATCCCAGTTCACCTTCTCCCTCTGCTCAGTACTTTCCTCCTTTCATTAAAATGTTGACTCCAGAAATCCCTCTTTTTTTTTTTTTTAATTTTACTTTAAGTTTTGGGATACATGTGCTGAAAGTACAAATTTGTTACATAGGTGTACATGTGCCACGGTTTGCTGCACCCATCAACCCGTCATCTAGGTTTTAAGTTCTGTGTGCATTAGATATTTGTCCTAATGCTCTCCCTCCCCTTGCCCCCCAGCAGGCCCCCTATCCCTGCATTCGTGTGTTCTCATTGTTCAGTTCCCACTTATGAGTGAGAACATGGGGTATTTGGTTTTCTGTTCCTGTGTTAGTTTGCTGAGGATGATGGTTTCCAGCTTCATCCATGTCCCTGCAAAGGACATGAACTCATTCTTTTTTACGGCTGCACAGTATTCCATTGTGTGTATGTGCCGCATTTTCTTTATCCAGTCTATCATTGATGGACTTTTGGGTTCAGGGACCCCTCTTAAGGAGATGTCTGCACGTGAATCTACAGTGCAGAGTTTGCTTCCAGGCTCCCCTACCCTATGCCCTAATACAGTGGCCCAGGCATGCAGAGGACCTGGCTGAATGAAAATTCAATCGAGTGCTCCTGCACTCACTTCTCTGCCTGCTGCCACTGTATGGTGGGCTCTGATAAAGCAGGGCCTGGCCCAGGGATTTTTATGAGATGACCTCTGAAGGAGTATCCTTGTGCAAGGCCTATTAAGAGATGGAGGGACAGCCAGGCACTACAGGTGGTATGCACCTGTAGTCCCAGGACTTTGGAAAACTGAAGCAGGAGGATCACTTGAGCCCAGGAGTTCAAGGCTGCAGTGAGCTATGATCCTGCCACTGCACTCCAGCCTGGGCAACACAGCAAGACCTTGTCTCTAAAATAATAAAAATAGAAAAAGAGATAGAGGGTGTAGGATAGGGCTTGAGAAATACCCCAGCAGGACATGGTCTCAGGGAAAGCCTCACCTTGGATCCACGGGGAGAGGGTTCTGGAGCACAGCCTGCAACTGGTGGCAAGGCCCTGGTCTTTCATCTCAGCCGGTCACTGACTGTGGCTGCCCTGGGAATGGGTGACAGGGACATAACTTCTCAGGCATGGCATCTCTGATAGCAGAGGCGGTTATCCAGAGAAGGGGCACCTATGAGCTATGGCCGTACTTGCTGCACTTGGAGGAGGAGGGCACTGGCTGCCAAGAACCATCTGGAGGGGACCATACTGTTTTCCCCAATGCCAGAGAGCACGTGTGTCTCCTATGAACTGTGTCCACCCGGGCCCAGCTGACTCATCCACCCATTTCCTGTTTCCACCACTGAATCTATGTCCGCTTTTCACACCACGGATCATTTTTTAAGGAAAGATAACTTTTACGTTTGCATGGGGCTTTTGTGTTAAAAGCCCCTTCTCATCACAATCATCTTGTTTCCTGAGCACATGGAGGGAGGTGGGACTGAGATTGCTATTCCATTTCACAAGCAGCCAGCACTGAGCCCTAAGAGAGGCAGGGTTCCACCTGAAGCCACCCAGTTAGAGGCAGAGCTGAGCTCAAACCCAACCCTCCAGTGTGTGACCTATAGCCATGGTTCTGGAAGCCAGGCAAAGGCTCCCATAACGCTGCCACCAGGAGAGCTGCCCATGTCATAATCTGTGCAGTGTGCAGCTTGTGCAGTCGTATACCGCAGGCCTCCTCCTGTTCATACTGACTTGAGCTGGGGTCAGACCCCCGTGGTGAGCTGGACGATAAATGCTAGCGTACGCCAGCCACATGGCATGGGTCTACTGCATCCTTCCCTGCATCCCACTAGCCTTGTTTCCTTCTCACAGTTTCCGTTCCTCAAAACCCCAGCTCTCATTGGTTGTTGGTTTGCCAATGTGGCTCTGGTTTTAACTGGATCTGTCTACTTGAAACTGGCCCGCCACCTAGAAGTCCCCTGCCCTCTGACACTGATCTTAGCTCCCATTCCTGGAAGGGCGGTGGTTCAGCTTATCTTTTGCTGCTGGGCCAGAGGTCACCGGCCAGTGTAGGGATTGTTCCACGTGGGAACAATGCCATGAAGGGCATGGCCAAGACACAGGGCAGGCGTATCTGGTACAAAAAGGTGGCCGGTGCCCTTCACGAGGTCTGTGCACAGGACAGAATCCATGCCCTCTGTAGTGCAGGGAGACCAGAGCATCACCGGTCAAGAACTTTGGGTGAAGATTCTTTTGCTGATGGGAGGCTGAATGAAGGCTCCCTCCCATTCTGAATTCTGTGATTCTAGGGCCCAAACTGTACCCCTTAGAAATAAACAGAACAACAACTTGCCATCTAGATAACTGGCCCATTTGGCGAAGTCTTTCCAGTCCAGCCATCCAAGAAACAGTCTGCCAACAGGCTGTAGCTAGGATTCTAGCAGGTCCCGGTGATCTACAATGGCCATGAGGGCCAGACACATGGTTTTCTATAGGATTGGAAAGAACAGCCAGGTGCATGTCACCGTCCTCTATAGTGAAGTGGGCTTTAGACTCAGGCTGATGGACCTACATTGAAAGAGAAGAAGAAAGAAGGTTTTATTTAAAAAATAAAATAGGGCACTGGATTTTAGGTCAGAAGACCTGCACCATGGCATTGGCCAACTAGGAGGATCTCTCCAAGCTGCTGTTCTTTTGTCTGAAAAAAAAGGGGGGCATGGTGATTCCATCTGGCGTGTCTCCCAGGTGGTTTTGGAAATCAGATTGTGTAGATGTTTGTGGAAGCTGAGTATGCCCATGGGTGCTCGGCACAATTGAGTGTGTGCACGACAGTGACAGAACTCTGAGACTGCACCTGCCCTGACCCTCTCCCGGGCTGGAGTTGAAGGAGGCCCGGGTGTCACCTCTGTCCAACTCCTCACTCTTCATGTGCCCCCAGACCCTCCCTCCTGAGTGCAAGCAGGCGTCCTTCTTGTTGGAGGGAAGCTGCGCCACCACCTCTTAGCTCCACCCACATCCCTCTGGCTTCCTGGAGTCAGTCATCCTCATTCTGCTTTTTTTCTTTTAAGGTTTGCTTCTCTTCAAATCCCCGCACAGAGTAGGGGGGAGCCCTGCATAGCTTCCACCTCTTTTATATACAGTAGCTTGTTTTATGACTTTGTTTTAAAAACTATTGGCTTAGGGTGCAATAACACAGATGTCTTTGCCTCACAAGAGAACCGTGAATTTCCACTTCTCTCTCCTTGGTGACAGCTACATTACCTTCCATGGATAGTCTTTTCTTTGGCCCTGGAATAGGGAGGAGAAAAAAAACCCGCTGTTTTCTCCTGCAATTGTCCCTTGCAATAGGGCATTCGGATCGATAGAGCTGGCGCCCACTCTCCTTCATGGGGCCTCCTACCAAGTCTTCGGGAGGCAGCCGTGTCAGCAGCCTCCTGGTGGTGGAGGAAGACTTAATGTCCCCATCCCCAAAGGAGTGCTAAAGCCATCGCAGGAGAAATATCTGTTTTCTCGCGTGCGTTCTGCAGGCGCTTCCATAAGTGGTGGCAACCCAGTGGCGGGGAAATTTTGTTGGCTGCCTCACTAAATCTTCACCTGCCTGACCCCGGCCTGACAACTTCTTCACACGCGCGGAGAACAGTCAATGCTCTGTGCAGAGCCGAGAGTTCCATCAGCCGCTCTGCAAATGTCGGAGTCCCGGTTGGATGAGAGGAAGGAGCGGGGAGGCAGATTTACACACACATCACGGCCAGGCGCGGCGAGGAGGAGGCGGCCTGTCTTGTGTTCGCATGCAGAGCTCTTCCCGCTCGTAACATGTCAGGCTGTCAGGCTGCCTCTTCCCCGTGTGGAAGCGGTTAAGGTGTGAGTTTAATTAGCATGGAACAAAATTTCTTACTATCTAATCATAACACCTTGGGTTTTTATGTTACCTGCTCTCCAACGAGCTCAGAGCATTCCAAATAAATGTGCTTCCTCATGGGGTCTCTTTGTACTCCAGACGTGAGGATTGATTGCGCCCCCATTTCACAGAAAGGGAAGTCAATGCAGAGAGCTATTGGTGGCTCACAAACCATGGAGGGACCTTAACGGCAGCCTCCTAACTTAATAGAATTTTTTTTAGTTCTGTGCAGAATCTGTGGGCTTACATTTCTTGGAAAGAAAGGTGATGGAAACCACTTAGGGGTTGCAGCCACCAGGGTCTTCAGATGATGGGTAGGTGACCTTCGTGAATGGAGTGGACCCTGTGTGAGACAACATGGAGTGGCAGGATCTGGGCAAACTGGAGAGGGCCAGCGGCCTGAAAGGGGAAGCTTAGCCCAGGTAATTACTGACATGCAAGAATGCAAACCCAGCCTTGCCAGGCCTTCTGATATTTAGATATACACATTTTGACCAAAATGAAAAGGAGAAGAAGAAGAAGAAGGAGAAGGAGAAGAAGAAGAAG
>NW_012105142.1:2240727-2243167 GCF_000951045.1 Mandrillus leucophaeus
GTCTCAGCCTAACGCACTCCAGGTAGCAACAGGACGGGCAGGTAGAAATGTCCCGTGTCCTGGACGTGCTCAGGCTTTGGGATTCCAGGTCAGTCCACATGATAAAAATGTGAGCATAAATAGCTACCATCTCTGTGTTGTCTCGGAATGAAAACGCTCCCCAAATAACAGAGAATCCTTTAAAGAAAATACATTTAGCTTTTTATGAAAAACGTATTCCTTGGAAGGCTGGGCATGGTGGCTCACACCTGTAATCCCAACACTTTGGGAGACTGAGGTGGGCAGATTGCTTGAGGACAGGCATTCAAGACTGGCCTGAGCAACACGGCAAAACCCCATCTCTACAAAAAAAGAAAAAAAAGAAAGAAAGAAAAAAAATTAGCCAGGCGCGGTGGCATGCACCTATAGTCTCAGCTACTCAGGAGGCTGAGGTGGTAGGGCTGCTTGAGCCCAGAAAGTTGAGGTGTCAGTGAGCTATGATTGCACCACTGTATCCCAGGCTGGATGACAGAGCCAAATCCCATCTCAAAAAAGAAAAGAAAAAAAAAACTGTTTCAGAAAATATTTTTTAAAAAAGCTGGCTCCCTGGGCTTTCTTTTTATTTCGTTTAACACAAATGACACAGGTGTGTGAATTGCTGTTTGAGAGCCTCTGCTCTGGCTCACAAGAAGAAACTGGGTGGAGTTTGGCCGTAGTCACGAGAGGGAAGATGGGAAATTTAGAATGACACAGGAGCCCCCCAGCACCACTCAGCCTGGGGGAGAGAAGCAAAAATCAGGAGGCTAGGTTTTAAGACCTGGAGGGTGTTCTCAGTCAAGGCTAGAAGAAAGAGAGCAGGAGACAAAGAGAAAGGGGTGAGTGTCAGGGTTGCAGGGGAGCATGACCATCTCAAGTGAGATGCGTTCGGAGGGCTGAGGTGGCCTGGTTGACTCCATGGGCATCTTGGACTTCCAACTTGATTCAAAATCACTGGAGCCCCACCCTTTTCACTTTAAGAGCCCAGACACAGGCTCCTGCATCCCTACCGAGCATAAAAGCACACATCCGAAATTCCAGGAACAATCACAGCTGCCTCTGGACACCTAGAACAGGCAGGTAAGCTCAGCCAGGCAGCTGCTTGGGGCTGCACCAGTCTCCCTGCTGCCCAGGGACTACCCCAGCAATGGCTCCACACAATCCATAATCCAAGAAGGCCGCTGAGCAGGCGCCTTTGGGAACCATTGTCTGTCCCTGCATTGGGCCCTTGTGCTGACGTTGATGAAGCTTCTCCAGGCGCTTGGGCAAGAAGCTTTTCCTGGGATGAGGATTAACCACGGCTATTAGTGTTTGTGAGAGGGGAAGTCTCCTCTTCCTTCATCAGAAGTGCGTGCTTCCTGGGGATTATGAGTTAATGTATCTGGAATGGCGTCCGCCTGTCCAGGTTTTGTGGTCTCCTTGGAAGTCATATTCCAGGGCTCCCACGGGCCACCTGGCTGCAGTTCCACTTGGATCAGGGTTTGCCATTAAATGCAGTGAGGAGCTCAGGCCATTTATCACAGTGAATCTCGTGCCTGAATCTGGGAGGAAATGGTCAGTGCTCCAAATCAGAGCTGAGTTCCCTGCCAGGAACTAGGTAGGGCCAGCAGTGCTGGATTTCTGGGACGCATTGAGTTGTCTGTTTGCAAAAATGGTACCATTCATCTAGCCTTTCCTTTGTGTGTCGTCCATGAGGCAATGAATTCCACGGATTACACATCCATTCATTCACTCATGAAATGTTCACTGAACTCTCACTGTGTACCAGGCCTTATTCTAGGTGCTGTCAAGAGATAAGATTCCTGTTTCATACTCCAGGGGAAAAGAGAGACATAAACAAAAGCCTGAGTAACTTGAGAAAGTAATGAATGCTCAAAAGAAAATTTAAAAGAGGTTACTATGATAGACAGATATTTAAAAGAGGGCTACTTTAGACAGAGTGGTGAGGGAAGGGACTGCTCAAGGCAGTGGTATCTAAGTGGATCTGAATCCAGTCAGAGCTGAGGGTCAGCAAGATTATCCCAGGCAGAGATAACAGCAAGTGCCAGGACTCTGGGACTGGAGTAAGCATGGCATATTTGAGAAACAGAAAGTTCACTGTGGCTGAAACCAAGTGAGCAAGGCAGGACCAGTGGACGATGAAGTTGGAAGGGAGAGGCAGAAAAAATGAAGCCTTATAGGTTGTCTTGGGGATTTGAGATTATACCTTAGTTGCCAGGGAAACCACTGAAGAGTTTAAGCAGAGATGTGCTGTGTGGGTCAGCATAGGAGAAGTTGTGCTGCAGTAACAAACAACTATATGAATTCATGAACTTAGAACAATTTCTCCATCTTGGCAGGGCAGGGTTGGATGGAGTTGGAAATCTGTTCCTCATGGCTTCATCAGAAATCTCAGATTGACAGGCAATCTGCCTCCTGGAATGTT
>NW_012105142.1:2243217-2268684 GCF_000951045.1 Mandrillus leucophaeus
CGAGCATAAAAGCACACATCCGAAATTCCAGGAACAATCACAGCTGCCTCTGGACACCTAGAACAGGCAGGTAAGCTCAGCCAGGCAGCTGCTTGGGGCTGCACCAGTCTCCCTGCTGCCCAGGGACTACCCCAGCAATGGCTTCACACAATCCATAATCCAAGAAGGCCGCTGAGCAGGCGCCTTTGGGAACCATTGTCTGTCCCTGCATTGGGCCCTTGTGCTGACGTTGATGAAGCTTCTCCAGGCGCTTGGGCAAGAAGCTTTTCCTGGGATGAGGATTAACCACGGCTATTAGTGTTTGTGAGAGGGGAAGTCTCCTCTTCCTTCATCAGAAGTGCGTGCTTCCTGGGGATTATGAGTTAATGTATCTGGAATGGCGTCCGCCTGTCCAGGTTTTGTGGTCTCCTTGGAAGTCATATTCCAGGGCTCCCACGGGCCACCTGGCTGCAGTTCCACTTGGATCAGGGTTTGCCATTAAATGCAGTGAGGAGCTCAGGCCATTTATCACAGTGAATCTCGTGCCTGAATCTGGGAGGAAATGGTCAGTGCTCCAAATCAGAGCTGAGTTCCCTGCCAGGAACTAGGTAGGGCCAGCAGTGCTGGATTTCTGGGACGCATTGAGTTGTCTGTTTGCAAAAATGGTACCATTCATCTAGCCTTTCCTTTGTGTGTCGTCCATGAGGCAATGAATTCCACGGATTACACATCCATTCATTCACTCATGAAATGTTCACTGAACTCTCACTGTGTACCAGGCCTTATTCTAGGTGCTGTCAAGAGATAAGATTCCTGTTTCATACTCCAGGGGAAAAGAGAGACATAAACAAAAGCCTGAGTAACTTGAGAAAGTAATGAATGCTCAAAAGAAAATTTAAAAGAGGTTACTATGATAGACAGATATTTAAAAGAGGGCTACTTTAGACAGAGTGGTGAGGGAAGGGACTGCTCAAGGCAGTGGTATCTAAGTGGATCTGAATCCAGTCAGAGCTGAGGGTCAGCAAGATTATCCCAGGCAGAGATAACAGCAAGTGCCAGGACTCTGGGACTGGAGTAAGCATGGCATATTTGAGAAACAGAAAATTCACTGTGGCTGAAACCAAGTGAGCAAGGCAGGACCAGTGGACGATGAAGTTGGAAGGGAGAGGCAGAAAAAATGAAGCCTTATAGGTTGTCTTGGGGATTTGAGATTATACCTTAGTTGCCAGGGAAACCACTGAAGAGTTTAAGCAGAGATGTGCTGTGTGGGTCAGCATAGGAGAAGTTGTGCTGCAGTAACAAACAACTATATGAATTCATGAACTTAGAACAATTTCTCCATCTTGGCAGGGCAGGGTTGGATGGAGTTGGAAATCTGTTCCTCATGGCTTCATCAGAAATCTCAGATTGACAGGCAATCTGCCTCCTGGAATGTTATTAGTCCCCATGACATGAAGAAGGGCAGGTCACACTCTTTCAAAGGTATCCACCATGGGAACAACACAGGTAATGTCTGTCCCCTTTCCTTGGCAAACCTAGCCATTCATGCTTGCCTTTCTTCAGGAATACTTGTTGCTGGCACTAATGGCTATTACATAGGGCATGTGTTGGTAGAAGGAGAGCCTAGGGACCCAGCAATAGTCCCTGTCACCCCAGCATTCATGGGCCCGTGTTCCACCATTGAACCACTTAGAAACATCATCCCCTCAATAAGGCCAATCCAGGCGTGGAGTTTGATTGCTGATGTGGTACTAGAAATTGCAGTTGTTGCTCTGACCTTTTTCAAAATAACCGGGAAGGAGCTCCAGAAATGCAGCTTTTTGGGAGTACAAACGCAATACTGCAAAATACAATGACCCCTGAGCTGCTGCTGGCCATCCCCATGCCTGTGAGCACTCAATGCCACCCACCTCTGCAGCAACCTGGGAAAGACACTTCCTGGCTTGGGGGACCCTCACCATAAAAGCACCAGATGTCCCCACCTTCATGGAAAAGCCTGGGATGGCCCAATGACCCAAAGGCCCCCTCCTTTGCTGTTGTTGACTCTAATCTCTGGTGGCTTTAAATCCTGCAGGGCTGTAGCTACTGTGATCTTTACCATGTGGATGTCCCCACTGCTGGGTCTTCCCTCTGTTTCCCTGATGTCTCCTTCTGCAGCCTTGGCCTGCCTGCAGCGAGTGGCCTCCTTATGAATTACAACCTCCTGACCATGGCAGGTCCTCTGCAGAACTCTGGATGCCACCAGAGCATCAAGGATCATTGTCCTCCAGTGTGATCACTCATTGACTGAACTCCAAAGAGAGTGGCCTTTTCCCAGGCAGGACAGGGGCCCTCCACAGTGACCATCAGACCCAATTCTGTCCTTCTGCAATGTGACTTCCTGGCTCACCTCAAGTTCTGCTAAGAGGTGCAGGGGTGCCCTGCCTGGACCACCTGCCTTAGGCAATCCCTTTGTCCTCCCGTACATCTTTCTTGACATCCTTACACTACTGCCAGGACAGAAAGCCATTCCCAAGTCTCATCCACAGCCTCTCTCCTGGCCACCCTGAGCAGTATAGACCTGCCCCTCGGGTCGGAATATGCTCGCAGGGTGTTTGTTTCTGGCCTGCCTGGCCGTGCTCTCCCTTTGCTCTCTGGCTATGGCTTTCGTTTTGTTTTATTTTGTTTGGGACCATCTCTCACTCTGTTGCCCAGGCTGGAGTGCAGTGGTGTGATCTCAGCTCATTACAACCTCTGCCTCTTGGGTTCAAGCAATTCTCCTGCCTCAGCCTCCTGAGGGACTGGGATTACAGGCACACACCACCCCACCTGGCTAATTTTTTGTACTTTTAGTAGAGATGGGGTTTCATCATGTTGGTCAACCTGCTCTCAAACTCCTGACCTCAAGTGATCCACCCACCTAGGCCTCCCAAAGTGCTGGGGTTACAGGCGTGAGTTACCATTTCTGGTTGCTCTCTGGCCATGGTTTTTGTCTCCTGAACCAAAGGCAGCACTTTGACTCCTCTCTTTCTTGCTTCCTTGTAGCCTGAGGACACTACTGAGTAGTCAGTAAGAACTCACGAAAGCCTCACTGGTTTCAATTGAGTTTTGTGAAAGTGCAAAATTTTCACAAAGTTGGGTCTACAGTGCAGTGTTGATGGGAGAGAAATCTGGTCACCTGCAAGGCATAGGCAAAAAAGGTGCTCTCAGATCAACCCTAGACTGGGAGACAGCATCAGTGGCTCTACTCTTGGCTCCATCTGCTGCATGACCCTCAGCCATTCCTTTCCCCTCTCCAGGCCTCTGCTCCCCTTCTGATCAATGAAGAAGAAGGGCTTCCGAGTTGGACGTCTGAGTTTGTAGAATGCGGGTTGTTCAAGTAGAATATATAAAAATGGCCAAAGAAAAATGAAAAAATGCTAACCTCACTAAACTCACTAATGATCAGGGAAATGTAAATCAAAACCACAATGTGATATCACCTTACTCCTGCAAGAATGGCCATAATCAAAAAGCAAGAAATAAATAGATGTTGGTGTGGATACAGTGAACAGGGAACACTTCTACCCTGCTGGTGGGAATGTAAACTAGTACAGCCACTATGGAAAATAGTGTGGAGATTCCTTAAAGAACTAGAAGTAGAACTGCCATTTGATCCAGCAATCCCACTAGTGGATAACTACCCAGAGGAAAAGAAGTCATTATATGAAAAAGACACTTGCAAGTGCGTGTTTGTTTATAACAGCACAATTCTCAATTGCAAAATGTAGAACCAATCCAAATGCCCAACAATTAACAAGTGGATAAAGAAACTAACCTGTGGTACACATGTATGATGGAATACTACTCATCCGTGAAAATGAATGAACCAATGCCATTTGCAGCAACCTGGATGAGATTGGAGGCTAGTATTCTAAGTAAAGTAACTCAGGAATGGAAAACCAAATATTGTATGTTCTCACTCATAAGTGGAAGCAAAGATGTGAGGATGCAAAGGAATAAGAATGACACAATGGACTTCAGGGACTCAGGGGGAAAGGGTGGGATGGAGGTGAAGGATAAAAGACTACAAATTGGGTGCAGTGTATACTGCTTGGGTGATGGGTGCACAGATCACTATTAAAGAACTTACTCAAGTAACCAAATACCACCTGTTCCCCAATAACCTATGGAAATAGAATTAAAAGAAAAAAAAAGTAGAATAACCTTAAATTTGACACTTGACTCCCTCCTAAGCCAGGCAAGATCAATGTGTTGGGGGTTACAGAAGGCGTGACTAGAAGAATTCACATGGGTTGCAGTCTTCATTCCTTACTCCCGTTTCCCAACAAGCCAAATAGCTCTCTGGCTACCATGGCTGATGCCACTCTGATCACCTTCACTGTCAACCCTATGTGGTGGCCGCTGGGAGGGGCTGCATAGACCTCCTTTCGGAACTCATTCTCCTCTCTGCTGGGGGAGTCCCTGACAGACAGCCCTCAGCTGCCAGCCCCTTTCAGGATTGCCTTGGCTGAAGACCACTGCCTCGCCCAAGCTCTACGGCTGTCCCAGGCAATGGCACCTAGTGTTGATTGATGGGGACAGGGTGTGTAGAGGCCCAGTCAGCTCTCTCTCCCTTGAGCTGGGCAGCTCTGAAGGCTCATCCCATCTTCAGGACTCTCTGCCGGGCTGGTTGCAGCGTCTGGCAGAGACTTCATGGCAGCCTGACTTCCTCCTCTGCTGAATCCTATTTCCTTCCTTGTCATAGATGGGATCTCAGGAGCACTCATTAGCAAACTCCTGCACACTAATCTCCTTCCCAAGAGTCTACTTCCCAGGAAACCCAGCCTATGTGCCCCACAAGTGGCCTGCAAAGAGAGAAGAGACTGGGGAAGGGAAGAGAGGTGAGAAGAATCACACACACACACTGAGGACAGGCACCTTCGCCTCCTTCCACCTCCCCAGTCATCCTGGCCAGCATTCCAGCCCTGACTTCGCTCCAGGGAAAGCCCTCGGGCATGAGTTCTGCTCTCCAGTGCTGTCTGCAAGCTTGGGTTCAGATGAGCAAGTCTGCTCTTCCTGAGTTTTACAAGTGGTTGAGTAAACAGCCTTTACTTTGATCAGGCATGTGGCATCTTAAACAAAGGCATATATCTGCTCTTTTTATCTAATATGGATTATGTGATCTGACAGTGCCAGGGTGGACACCAGGGTTCATTCCCACTGCATCCAGCAGCCTTGTGGCCCTGAGGCCCAGAAAGGTGACAGGACAGCCAGAGATCTCAGCCTGTTGGCCAGGACTGCATCCTTTTCCTTCACAACTTTTCCCCCTGCAACCCCTGAACCTCTTATAGACCATCTTTTCAGTTTCTTTTGGCTTCTCTGGTCCTGAAGATGCAGAGAGGCCTTGTCTACTTGTCAGAAATGTTTCCTGAGTACCCGCTTGGAGTCAGGCACTGTGCTGGACACAGAAGGTTCAAAGAAGACCAGAAACATTGTCCTGGTGTTGATGCACATGATCCTATGCAGAGACAGATGAACCAGCTGAAAGGGAGGCCACTGAGAAGTGACTGGAGACCCAGAGGAGGGGACTCCCACCAAGTAGGGGTACATCGCACCAATGCTGGGGGCAGCAAAGCCTTCTGGAGAAGGTAGCATTTGGGCTGGGCCTGGAAGGAGAGTGAGTTTCCTGGGAGTTCACCAACTGTCCTGAGTTGCCAAAAGCCCCAGGGGCTCTTTCAAGTGCTGCTAATCAAGGCTTGCTGATCTGGATCTCTCCTGGGCAAAGCAGCATCCCCTTATGCCTAGACCTAAGCCCTTCGCCTGACACCTGCCCTGGCTTCATTTTAGCCATATCCAGAAACCTGCCGTCAGGTGAGCTCTTGGGGCCAGAGAGGAGAATGGATCTGTGGCAGCTGCTGAGAGTCGAGGGAGCCACAAGGGCCCAATATATTCATGAGGAAAGATCTCTGCCCTTCTATTGGGAGGCCCCGAAGGTCCAGTCTTGGAACTCGAACTCCAGATAAGACTCCCTGGTAAAGACAGAGTGTGGCTGCCCTGTTTCAGACAGCAAGAAGAGGTGCTGGGCAGGGCTTTTACCTGGGGTTCAACAACCCCACCTTGGCCAGAGCCTCCCAGCCGACCATCTCAGAGGCTACAAGCAAATCTCAAATCTCCCTTCTACCCTGGGCCTCCGCATCTCAACTGTAAAACGTAAGCCTTGATCCAGAAAAGCTTCCTGTTTGTTTTGTTTTGTTTTTTATTTCGATGTAGAGCCTGTTTCAGTAAACAATGCATAGCACACATTTAGTGTTCCCTACCCTGTGTCCAGCAGTGGGGATGAAAGGGTGCTCCAGTTCCAGTCTTCATCCCTGTGGGGCTTATGCTGATTCATTCATTTCTCCATTCTCTCTTCCACTCATCAGTTCCCTCCACAGTTGTCTGACACGTGCCAGACTCTGTTCTAGGAGTCGAGGATACAGTGGTGAGCAAAATGTGCAGGTCCCCACCTTCACATGCCGATAGGGTGAGGAAGAAACTCAGAGAACAAACAAATGAAGTGAAATCTCCATGCCCTTCCTCCCCCAACCCCAAGAGTCGCTGCAGGAGCTAATGAGGACGCTATCTCCGCACTCCCCAAGGAGGCCAGATGCTTTAATTGAACTTAACTTTCTCTTAAGTTTAATAGGAAAAAATAGTTTGTTTTTAATTATAAAGAGATAATGAATCCTGAATACGCCTCTTCAAAGAATGCTGCCCTTCCCCACAGATACTGATCTGTTCTGACCCCTGTTTTAGACTCATGTTGGTAAATGGACAACGATTCCGTGCTATCAAGGAGAAACCGAGGCAGTCAGGCAGGGAACTCCCCCATGGCTGACGTCTTGTTGGATATGCTGCCAAAGCCCATCTCTGGGCAGCTTTGGAAGTGGGGGGTGGGGGAATAACCCCCACCCTTCACTTTTGAGCTGGTCTCTTCCTTTCCACTTGGAGCTGGTCTCTTCCTTTCCACTCTGATGCCCTGTCTCTCCCTGGGGAGGTCAGGGAAGGGTGGAGCCGTGTGTAGGGAATCTTGAAGTGATGTGGTCAGTTCAACGAAGTGGGTGGTCTGGACTGGCGCAGCTAATGAACATTTTTGTCTTGTTTGGTTTCTCCGTGCTTCTGTTTATTTTTGCCTAATAGAACAGGCTGACTTTTGATGCCGTCCAACAACTGACTTTCTCTCTTTTTCCATCCAGCCTTACTTTGCCCTGGACTGGAAATTATTTCTGTTTTTTTCCCTCTACAGGTTCTAGGGTTTCAGGAACTGCTCAACTGAAAATAATTCTAGCTGAGAGGACTTCTCCAGAATACCAGGGGTGGGTTCCAACATGTGCGAGGGGCGGTAGCCCTAGGGCACAGCCCAGCTGGGCCTGTTGCAGGGCCAAGCATCTGCTAGGAGATTGAAATCACCAGCTACTTAGAGTCGTGCAGAAGAAATAACCCTAGGTGCTTATAAGTTTTAATTTGGGAATATAGAGATACTTTCATTGACCCAGATGTCGTAGAAAATTAGATAAAATCCAAAAGATGTGTAGATAATAAATTTAATTCCAAACTTTAGAGTCTAAGACACAGACTGATTTTCAGGCAAAGAAATGAAAAGGCACCTCCAGGTCTGTCCCTGTGGATACTGATGACTAAGACATCTGACCAACTCGACTGACACCTCCAGAGAAACTATTTGGGCAAGGCGTGGTGCTTGGCAGGGCTCCAGCAATGAACACAACAAAGCTTCAACCCGACACAGAGTACTGTCTTCTTGGAGTGGGGCCTGATGTGGCACAGACATGTCATCAAGGCCATGTGATGTGAGCTGCCACGTCCGGCTGTCATGCCAGTAATAGAAACCCAGGCCCCAATCTCTGGGTTGGGAGGTTGGGAGGTGGGGACAGACATTAGGGAGGGCTACACAGAGGAAGCAACAGTGAAGCTTAAACCTGAGGAGTAAAAGGGTAGGCAGCAGTGTTCTAGGTAGAGGAAATATCACGGACAAAGGCCTGGAGATAAGAGAAAAATCAGAACTTCAAGAAACTGAATGAATTCAATGTTTCTGGATTAGAACCTGTGATGTGGGTGGGCAAATGAGGACCCACCCTAGGCTGATGTGTCGTCATAAAGGTTCTTGTAAACTGTGTCAAGGATGACACTGCTGCAGTCTGGTCAAGCGACAGCAAGCCACAAGGTCAAATTTTGCTTAAGCCCAGGAGTTCAAGACCAGCCTGGGCATCTTAGCGAAACCCTGTCTTTACAAAAAATTTTAAAAATTATCCAGGCATGGTGGGGCATACCTGTAGTCCTAGCTACTCAGAAGGCTGAGGTGGGAGAATTGCTTGAGCCTAGGAGGTCAAGCCTGCAGTGAGCCATGATTGCACTACTGCACTCCAGCCTAGGCAACAGAGCAATACTCTATTTCAAAATAAATAAATAAATAAATAAATAAATAAATAAATAAATAAATAAAATTGCATTGAGAAAAAGGATGCTGGCTGCAGTGTGGAATATGTTGGGTATAGTGAAGGCTGGCAAGATGGAAGCTGTTGTATTAATCAAATGAGAGAGAGTGGTGGTGGTGAATCAGGGTCATGGCAGTGGGAACAGCAAGAATGGACAGATGGGGGAATCAATATAATTTGGTGATTGATTAGACAATGGCTGTATTGGAGAGGAAGAAACCCAGGATGACCTCTTGTCATTCATCTCTAGAAAAGAACCGAAGTCCATTGAAGATGGGGAGAGAGATGGCAGGTTAGCTTTAGACATACTCATAAGATATCCAAGAGTAGATGCCCAAAAAGTTTAGGCTTAAAGTTATTTGAAGCCCAAAAGGAGAAGCCAAGCTTGGCTATAGAGTATGTAGGGTAAAGAGAAAAAATACAATAAAACCCCAAGGAAATGGCATATTATATGGAGAGAGAGAGAGAGAGAGAGAGAGAGAGAGAGAGAGAGAGAGAGAGAGGAGATCATGAGAAGTCTCTGAAGGAGCCCAAAAAGGAATGGCCAGAAAAAGGTAGCAAAGAAAGAACCCAGGGAGGCTGTGGTGTCTCATAAGTCAAATTTTCAAGAGGCAGTTACGCCCTCATGATCGCAGAAAAATAAAACAGGTTAGCTGAAAATCGAAAAGTGCTATCTGTCTGCAAGCATTTAAGCAGTCTTGGTGAGAGATGGAGAGCTCCAAAGTCAAGCAGCAGTATGTTAAAGAGGGAATGGAGCTATGAGAAATGGGTCCAGCAAGAGATGATAACTCTTTAGAAACTTGCTGGTTGTGAGAACAAAAAGGTCTTTAGGACTGTAGGAGATCTCTTTCTTCATAAGGATGGGAGATGTTTAAGTATGCTTAATTGTTGGAAGGAATAAGCAAAGAGAGAGAAAAAGTGAGAGATGATACAATCTAGAAGAAAGCTGTGCACGGTGTCTCACGCCTGTAATCCCAGCACTTTGGGAGGCCCAGACAGGTGGATCATCTGAGGATGGGAGTTCAAGACTAGCCTGGGCAACATGGTGAAGCTTCGACTCTACTACAAATACAGAAATCAACTGGGTGTGGTGGTGCATTCCCGTAATCCCAGCTACTTGGGAGGCTGAGGCAGGAGAATCGCTTGAACCCAGGAAGTGGACTTAGCAGTGAGCTGAGATCACGCCACTGCATTCCAGCCTGGGTAACAGAGTAAGATTCTCTCTCTCTCTCTCTCTCTCTCTCCATACAATATGTCATTTCCTTGGAGTTTTATTGTATTTTTTCTCTTTACCCTACATACTCTGTAGGCATATCTATATCTATATCTATATCTATATCTATATCTATATCTATATCTATATCTATATCTATATCTATATGGAGAGAGAGAGAGAGAGTTCTCATGATTCCTGGTGAATGGCAATAATCCCCATATATATATGAAGGAATAAATCCACCCAGCCATGGTGCTCAGGAGGCAGGAATGGAAAGACTGGAGCAGAGGGAAATTGAGAGGCCCTACCTCCAACACCAGGGTACAGGATTTCTGCTGAGAGGGGAGAGAAGGAGGAAGATGAGGGAGGTAGGTAGGGGTAGGACACCTACTTCCAACATGGGGACAGGCTTCTCACAAAGAGGGCAGAGAAGGAGAAGGGTGAAGGAGGGAGGTGGCAGTAGGAAAAACATTGGGGAGTTTTGGGATAATCACTCAGAGGATTGATTGTCCTGGGGAGAAATCTCGCAGGAGTGGTCATCATTGCAGAAGACTCATCAGCACCTAAAGAACTTGTGTTTGTAGTGCCTCCAGTTTGCAAACTTTGCAAAGTTTGTGTGATGTTTCTTCAGTGGTCCTTGCCAATTCAGAGTGAAAATAGAGGTGGGGGATGAAGAGACTGCTTCAGGAATAAGAATTTGCCTGGGTGAGGCATAAACAAGCAAAAGAGAAGTGTCATAGAGGAGACTCGGGTGTATGAGAATGGTTGAAACAGAAGACCATGGAGAAGAGATGGAGAAACAAAGGGAGAAGGCACTGCTCAGAAGGAAAATAGTATTGGCATCTGTATTAGTTCGTTTTCACATTGCTGTAAAGAAATACCCAAGACTGGGTAATTTATAAAGGAAAGAGGTGATAGGGTTTGGGTGTGTTTCTACCCAAATCTCATCTTGAACTGTAGTTTCCATAATCCCCACATGTCATGGGAGGGACCCAATGGGAGGTAATTGAATCATGGGGGCAGTTACCTCCATGCTGTTCTTGTGATAGTGAGTGAGTTCTCATGAGATCTGACGGTTGTATAACCATCTTTACTCTCTTCACTCTGCACTTCTCCTTGCTGCAACCATGCGAAGAAGGACATGTTTGCTTCCCCTTCTGCCATTATTGTAAGTCTCCTGAGGCCTCCCAAGCCCTGCAGAACTGTGAGTCAATTAAACCTCTTTTCTTAATAAATTTTCCAGTCTCGGGTATGTCCTTATGGCAGCATGAGAACAGACTAATACAAGAGGCTTAATTGACTCACAGTTCCATATGGCTGGGGAGGCCTCAGGAAACTTACAATCATGGCAGAAGGTAAAGGGGGGAGCAAGGCACCTTCTTCACAAGGCAGCAAGAGAGACAGCAAGCAAGTGAAGAGGGAAGAGCCCCTTATAAAACCATCAGATCTGGTGAGAGCTCCCTCACTATCATGAGAACAGCATGGGAGAAACCTCCCACATGATCCAATTACCTCCCTCCAGGTCCCTCCCTTGACACCTTGGGATGACAGGTCAAAATTTGGGTGAGACTACAAACCATATCAGCATCTGAGACCCAGAAGTCTCAGAAAAATAGAAGTAAATGTACAAAAATGAGTAAATCTTTAAGGGAGCTAGGATAAGACATTGGATCTGAGAATGAGATGGTTCTAGTAGTTAAGAGTTGAGAGAGTTGTAGTTTTGGGGAGAAGGTATGGTGCACCTAGGGACGCAGATGGCCCAGCACCTGGTTGGCTGGCTAAAGTAGGGTGAGGTCACTGAGATGGGCAAGTGGATCAGCCATCTGTAACACAACAGTGATGGGCTACAGATCATCCTTGTTAAAGCTGAGTTCACCCTTCATAATGACAATATTTGGTGGTAGAGGAGGATGTTGACCCAGTTCTCATGATTCCTGGTGAATGACAAAAGTGCCCAGGAAATTGGTAAATGCTGGGGATCACAAGAAGTAGAGGGTAGCAGAGCCAGATGGTGCTAATCTAAAAGGTGCGGAGGCAGAAGTAGAAATAGTTCTCAAAAGTCTTGGGATACAAAGAAGATACAAACTCCTGATCCTGACATGCCACCCTTGAGGGCTGCAGGGAAAGTTTCTTCCTAAAGTGTATCACCAAGACCACAGCATTCACTGTGACAGAACAGGGACATTGAAGATATAAGGTGTATTTAAGGAGGTTTGTTTATCAAGAAACGTGGCTTCCATAGATCAATTTAGAAGGGAGAGGAGCACAAGGTATGTGCTCAGAGAAAAGCAAGCTCTGTATAACATAGGAATAGAAGACGACTAGAGGTCAAAGACAGCAGGAAGGGGAGGACAGTGAAGTCAGCCTGTACGGGAGAGATACTAGTGAGTGGAGGAAGAGCACCTTTGCCCTCAAGGGTCAGCCAGCAGGCGGCAGGATTCATTGATCCATTGGATTCTATCAAGTGTTGGAAACACTTATTGAATCAATCCCTATTGTCTTCAGAGGCATCTAACCTGATATGCCCCACTCCTGTGGGGGCCCTCAGGACCAGCCAGGTGTCCATACCCATGGTGGGCCTGGTGCTGGTCTCAGAATTTCAAAACTCCCACTACTGCTTCTTCTGTGAAGCTCCTACTTCATTACTGTCAATCTTAGTCTCTCCTGGAAAATTCATTCCACCTCACATAATGAATAAATGATTCTTTTCTTAAATTAGGATTCAACGGAGTAATTGTAAAATTGGTATTTTGCTCAAAAACCCTTTCTTGGAGCTTACAAAAATGACATTAGAGAGAAACTTTCTCAGCGGTGATTTTTATAAAATGTAGCATATTAAACTGTATTTAAATACATTGAACATACATAAATTATCACAAGCAAAAAAAAAAAGACAATTATTATGTTTCCAAAAGATTTCAGTGGCTTTCACATGAGCAAGACCTAATGACTCTGTCTATTAAAACGACTAATGTTTAGAAAACTGTTTTGTGTACCTTAGGATAGGACATCTCAGCTCTCAGGAAACAGACCAGCCTGCAGGACATACATTCCATGTCCTGGGTGTTGAGAATTGAAAAACAAACAGACAAACACACAAACAAAACACAGTTTTAAAATTATAACAGCTTTTCTAAAATTTACATAATTTTCAAGGGCATAGACCCTAATTTATTGAATCTTTTTGCTCCTAAACTAGTATCCAGTGCAAAATAGTCCTGCCAATGTACTTGATAAACTGAACTAAACTCAATTCTCAAGTAGCCAAATTGGAATTCAGTGCAAAAAAGTCATTAGAGTAACTCTTGGGAAAAGGGTGACTTAAGACCAATATGGATACATAAAATCTGCTTATGGCTATGGTTAAGAATGCAAGGCTTTTTCACTCTCCTCCATATCCACCATGGGGACATCCTGGAGTACCCTGAGAGGGGCTTATCTTGAGATAGATAGCATTTTCCACACTCTCCCTCTGCTCTCTCCCTCTGACCCTCTTGTTCATGCATTGGGCTCATGCCATGCTGCTGCATGCAAAGTACACTGATAATGGATGAATGGATTGATGGACAGACGGATGGATGGATGGATGGATGGATGAATGAGTAAATGGATGGATGAATGAGTGGATGGATGGGTGGATGGGTAGATGGATGGATGGATGAATGGATAGATGGATGGGTGGATAGATGGATGGGTGGATGGATGGGTGTATGGATGAATGAGTAAATGGATGGATCAATGAGTGGATGGATGGGTGGATGGGTAGATGGATGGATGGATAGGTGGATGGATGGCGGGATGGATGAATGGGTGCATGGATAGGTGGATGGGTGGATGGATGGATGGACAGTTGGATGGGTGGATGAATGGATAGATGGGTTGGTGGATAAATTGGTGGATGGATGAAAGGATGAATTGGTGGATGGGTGCACGGATGGATGGAAGGATGGATGTGTAGTAAATGAAAGGAAAGAAGAAATTCACCCCTGAAATACTCTCACTCCTAGGTTCAACATCAGTCTGTAATAACCAAGAGAACATGCTGATAGGTCCCTGAGAGGCCGTACCCCAATGTGAAGCCACCACCACCAACTCCCTAGTGGCCCCAGGTTAGAAAGACATGGACTTGTCAGTACAACAGATCCAGGATGAGAAGGAAGAAGGGCCTTCCCCTTCTGCATCCAGAGTATGGATGCAGAGAACACAGATTTGTTTGGCAAATCTTAAAGAGTCTAGAACTGAAACCCACGTGGTGAAGCCTTCCAGTGGTACCAATCTTCCTCTGCTCCCTCCTTGCCAGAGGCGATAAGTATTGAATTTAAGGCCCACCAATAGGTCTTCTGGCAGGCTGAATGAGGAATAAAGTCTGAGAACCCATGACTCTTCTTGGTAGTCCTGGTTAAAAGCCCACACTCCTCAGATGACCCAGACACAGTGGATAATAAGTCAAGTTGGAAAGGTTGAGGAGGATGAGATTCCAGAATCCATGTCTCTTCCTCCCACCCTGTGTGTTCACCTCCCATTCTTCCTCCTGTTTTTCTCTCTCCCTTAAGTCTCATTTTTTTTTTTTTTGACAGGGTCTCACTGTGTTGTCCAGACTGGAGTGCAGTGGCATGATCTTGACTCACTGCAACCTTTGCCCCCAGGTTCAAGTGATTTTCCCACCTCAGCCCCCCGTAGCTGGCAGTACAACAGGTGCATGCCACCATACCCGGCTAATTTTTGTATTTTTTTTATAGAGATGGGGTTTCACTATGTTGGTCAGACTGGTCTCGAATTCCTGACCTCAAGTGATCCATCCACCTCGGCCTCCAAATTGTTGGGATTACTGGCGTGAACCACCATACCTGGCCCCCACTAAACCTCTCACTCAAAAGGGGAAGTGCCTCGGTCTGACCCTGTTGGAACCTCTGATCTCTCTCCCTTCCCCTGCCTTCCTTAACACCTCCTCCACCTCCTCCGTCAGCCAGAACTTGTGCAAATGACACTTGGAGTTCCACCTTCCCTGGCACGTCGGATGAGGAAATGACTGGAAACCTGACAGTCTATCACTACCAGGGAGTGACAATTTAAAAAAAAAAAAAACGATTCAAGTTATGAGTGTAAGTTTAAAAATGTAACTAAAAGCCTTCATCAAAGTTTAAAGAGCTTCTTGCGCTTTTAGCATTTGCTTATTCTGATTTATTGACAATGACACACCTAGGAACAGTCATCTCTGCTGAGGCAGTGAAGTAATGGACTGTAGGGGGAGAGAGAAAAAGAGAGAGAGGGGGAAAAAGGGAAAAAAAAAAGGGAAGGTGCAGCTCACAGAAGAGAGGCCGCTGATTACAGCCCACTAATTTGTTATGCACTCCGGCAAATCAGCGGTGATTCATATGACAAATAAGGAGAAAAAATTAACAGCTGTCATGTTGTGATGTGTTAATTTCCTGACAGTCTCTGCACTGAAGCCAATTACTGATTTAAGGGCAGGGAGAGAGAGCCCTGTTCAAGCTTCTAATTAGGCTTCTTCAAGACTAAAAGGATAAAAGCAAAAATAAGAGCAAGAGAATGAGGCAGGTAGCTGGGCTCCAGGAAGCTCACATGCTTTTAAAGCCCCAGTTAAATAGCTTTAAGCTTAAGTGTGTTTAAGATAAGAATTTAGAAACATTTATTCACTTTTATCCCTGACCTGGTGGTTTAGGCTTTTGTGGACTAATTGGGAGCTGAGCAGGGCCCAGGGCTCTTGTTGCCCTCTTTCTGCACGAGTCCAGCCTCTCAGATGTAATCTACTAATAATACCTTTGTTTAGCCGTGTCAACAACCATTCATCACCGTGGTAGACAAAGGGCGGTGGGCCCTCCACCAGCTTCCTACTCAAGGATCCTGCTGAATGCTGGACCTCCATTGTACTAACTGGTCCCGTGGCACTGGCCCCAAAAGAAGGCTGGCGGTGAGAGGAAGTTATTGGGGTCTGGCTGCTTAGACATCTAGGAAGCCTCCACATAGACTCAAGGGAAAGGAGAACTCATACGCTGTTGGTTTGACTTTGGTTTCTTCCAACATACTGTCATGCCTGATCCCAGTTACCTTATTTGTCATGTCCACTGATCCAGCTATCCAGAGTAGGAATGGATCTTTTCTAGGGACCCGAAAGATCTTTCATGGGAAGAGTTAAGGGGTGCTGGCTGCTGAGAGAATCATTCTTGCCCATTCTAGACACACTGGGGATTCAACAAAGTTATCCATAGTAGGAGCTCCTCTCTAGCCATCATCATCAGTCAGAAAAATGGGACTTCAAGAGATCATGTGCCTCTGAGTATGACCAGCTACACAGATAGTGGTTCTTGTTTTGATCTGTTTTCCAAGAAAGGCAGTTCCCTTCCCATCTGTGCCCTTAATTCTTTCCTAGGGCTTTTTAAAAGGCTATTTGTAAATTTACTGGTTACTACTCAAAAGCAGTAGTCATGGATTGGTGCTGTGGTCACAGGAGCACAGGAGCCCTTCCTCAGAGGATTCCCAGGAAGGGTTTCTTCCTCAGATGGAAAGAAGCCTTATTTCCCAATGCTCATGGGTTTTTCCTTGTAGGTGGGGGAAATCCATCAGGATTCTTTGATTGCCTGTGACAACAGAGAGAGAGAGAGAGAGAGAGAGAGGGAGAAAAGTAGGGGAAGAAGAAAGAGAAGAAGAAGAGGAGGAAGAAGAAGAAGGAGGAGGAGGAAGAAGAGATGAAGCAGGAGGAGGGAGGTGGAGGGAGGAGGAGGACAAGGAGGGAGATAAAACCAAGGCTAAGTGGCCACAGTGAAGAGAGAATTTCTTGGCTCACGAACTAAAGAATCCAAGAAGATCTTGCTTGGGGGTCAGAACTTCAGGTAGGAATCCTGAGGCTTCAAATCACTGCCTTAGCCTCTTATCTCAACCTCCTTGGTGTGGGTCACATTTTCAGATGGGCTTTCCACCAGCTAATGACCAACCAGAAACACACTCCACAGGTCCATGTCTGCTCGGAAAGAGAGAACCAGGTCTTTCTCTGTTAGTCACCCCATTAGAAGTCCTGAGTTGACACTCTGGTTGACAGGATGAGATTCATTAGGGAATCAACTACTGACTAAGTTAGACCTTGATATGATTGGAATGTTTTGCACCCTTCTCATCTCAGGCTGAAATGAGATCCTCAGTGTTGGAGGTGGGGCCTGGTGGGAGATGTTTCGGTCATGGGCGTGGATCCTTCATCAATGGATTGGTGCCCTCCCCATGGTAATGAGTGAGTCCTCACTCCTATTGGAGCTGGTTGTTTAAAAGAGCATAGCATGTCTCTTGCTCCCTCTTGCCATATGACCTGCCTACCCCCCTCCACCTTCTGCAATGACTAAAATCTTCTAGAGGCCTCTCCAGAAGAAATTCATGGTGCCATGCTTGTACAGCCTGTGGAACCATGAGCCGAATAAACCTCTTTTCTTTGTAAACTACCCAGCCTCAGATATTCCTTTATAGCAATGCAGAACAGACTAATACAGACTTGAATCCTAGGTCCACCATGGAGCTAAGAGAAGAGCACACTCAGACAGGAGCATGAGGAAAAGATGAATTTCCAAAGAAAATCTGGGGATGATCCATAAAGAAGAAGGAAACCATAAATGTGCCTCAGAGTGAATCAGTGGACACAAAAGAGAGCCTTGCAGAGAGCTTCTAGGTCAATTCTTATGTTTCTGGATTCCCTTCAGCTTCCTAATATTTAAATATATTTAAGGTGATGTTAGCTAATTTTTCAGAAATTCGCAGGCTGGGGAGGAGGGAAGAGCAAGGGGTAGGGGCAGAAGCCCACTGGCAGTCACATTTGCAGCCAGCTCCTATTTTTGTAACAGTGACCCTAGAATTCAGATGCAGAGCAGGGCTCATTTATTGCAGGGCTTTCTTTCAATAGAGATTTATCACATGTCTGGGAGTCAAACAGGCCCCTAACCTGGAGGCATTTGCACGGCCCCTGGTGATGCAGCCCTGCTCTGGGACCTGTGCAGCCCCAGCTGAGGTCACGCCAACCCTCTGCCCCAGAGAATTGCTGCCTCTAGCTGCCCGAGTGTCTGGGTCCAGGGTAAGCACATCATTACTACAATTAAAGAATCACTCATGCGTTGACCGGTAAGGGGAAAATAGGTCCCTAGAGCCCCAGCCTCCTCTGGATGGCTTCCTCCTTTTAGGCAGGTGGTCTGATTAAAAGGCTTCAATGGTTTATTTCATTAGGAGTCACTGTTGGTATTGTCTGAGACAACAAGAATCCTTCGACATTGATTTTGTCGGTGACTGCAACCCTAAACTGGAAGGGATAGCTAAAAGGTAATTCACTCTATAAGCTTTGCTCAATCCTGACCCATTATCAATTGAGTTGAAATATGTCAGCACAGTGAGATACGGAGCATATTATCTTTTTTAGGAAGGTTCACTGAGTGAATAACACACATGCATTTACCTATCTAAGTGCTGTCCAACAGACTTATGATCCATTGATTTATATAGCACCCTTCATCTGCATCAAGATGTTCTCCAAGAGAATGCCACGGCTGAGGAGAATTCTGTGCTGGCCTTGGGGAGAAGAGGCCACCTCCAGGGTGGGCAGTTTCCACTTTGTCAATCCCCTCTGAGCTTGGAGAAACACTTCCCCTGTCAGGGAGACTGTGCTGGCCAACTGAGGTTCCTTCTATGGGGTGGAGATGATGGACTGAGCTGAGTTCCATCAGAGTGGTGGAAGAAGCAGCCAACCAGCTTTGGTCTGGGAAGGCATCAAGATAATTCTGACCTAAAGAGAAAGACAAGGTTGTTCGGGTGCAGTGACTCACACCTGTAATCCCAGCACTTTGGGAGGCCGAGGAAGGTGGATCACTTGAGGCCAGGAGCTGGAAACCAGCCTGGCCAACACAGTGAAACCCCATCTCTACCAAAAATAAAAAAAATTAGCTGGGCGTGGTGGCGCATGCCTGTAATCCCAGCTACTTGGGAAGCTGAGGCACGAGGATTGTTTGAACCCAGGAAGTGGAGGTTGCGGTGAGCTGAGATCACGCCACTGCACTCCGGCCTATGTGACAGAGTGAGACCAAAAAAAAAAAAAAAAAAGAAGGAGAAGGAGAAGAAAGGGTAGACAGATATGGAACTGAAACAAAAAAGGCAGATGAGAATCCCAGGAGGAAGGCAAAGATGCTTGACAAAAAACACAGAGGGAATTCTGGTTTTGATGAAAGCAAGAGTGCTTTTGCAGGCTGAAAATCTAGGCCTGGGATGGGTAATAAAGATAAAGAGAACAACATGAGAAATTCCAGGGTATGAGATCTGAGGCCCTAAAAATCCAGAAAATGGACTGAGCCCTCCATTCCACTGCTTGCCATGTTGCACACCTGTTTGGTTTCCCGAACTCTTCCAGTGTCTTTGAGAAGGACTTGGAGAGACGCTGCCTCTGTTTCCATAGCCCTGCCTCTTCTCTCCTTCTGTCTCTAGCTCTCACTCTCTCCACAGGTTCCCCTGTCTGCCTTAATCTTTCTTCCCTTCTCCTCCCTTTCTCACTGTTTCAGGTCCCTTTTACCATAACCCATTCTGACTATTTTAATCTCTGATGGGTTTTAATTACTACTCAAGGATTGTAGGATATTTGTGGGAGTGAGAGAGGTCCTCAAAGGAAACAAAACCCAAACAGACTGCATGAGCAGTATGATCCGGTGGGCCAGGCAAAAGTCAAGTTTAGAGTCTGCTCACTCCGAAGGTTGACCAGGTCCCTCCTGCCCTTCTGCCTCCTCTTTTCCACGCACAACCATCCTTGCACTGATGTCCATTGGCCAATGAAGAAGATGCTTCCATCGTGGTGGTCTTGGTGACAATTGTGGAACCTTGACATAGTCCATGCATGAAAACCCTTTTCTTCTTGGCTGCTTCTTTTCCATCCAACAAAAGGTATTTTTCTTTCATCTTCCTCCTCCATAGGTACCTGTAGATATTTTTCAGTGCTGTGATTCAGCACCAGAGTTAGGGGGCTCTTGCATTTAAAAGGCATCATTTTCTGATGAGCATGTGGCCTTATCAGCTCCTCTCTCCCTGCGTGGCTGAGTGTTATCAGTGCATGCTGGGAAGCACTTGTGTTAGGGAAGCGAGCTTCAGCTGAGAGGTGCTGTGTTACTACAAAGCTTTCAGGTGATGGAGTGGCTGGTGCAGAGAGACACATCAAGATTGCAGGAATCCGGAGAATGTTCTCTGTAAGATTAAGCAGCAAGAACAGGTCAAACCAGAGACCCACTGTCTAAATGTGTAGGGAGAGGAGAAATAGTAAGGTCTGTGGTCCTTAGAAATAAAAGAGTCAGAGTTCTCTCATTGACATGGAAGTGCCTGGAAAGGATTCTGCATTTTACAGGTGTGCAAACTGAGCTTTCATGACTTTCTGCCAGGTACCAAGCCTGTCTGGGCTCTTGGCTGGAGAACCTGCCAGACTTGCAGGTGACCTGAAGGAACTGTACACCCAACAAAGGATTAACATCTAGAATCCACAAGGAGCTCAAACAAATCGGCAAGAGGAAAACAAATAATCCCATTATGAAGTGGGTGAACGACATGAGTAGACATTTCTCAAAAGATGACATACAAATGGCAACAAAGATGAAAACACGTTCAACATTGCTAGTCATCAGGGAAATGCAAGTTAGAACCATAATGAGATACCACTTTACCCTGGTCAGAATGGCCATGTTTTAAAAGGAGAAAAGAAAAAAAAAAAAAAAAAGACGTGGGGGTGGATGTGGTGAAAAGGAATTGCTCAGACACTGCTGATGGGAATATAAATTAGTACAACTTCTATGGAAACACAGTATGGAGATTTCTCAAAGAACTAAAAGTAGAGTTACCATTTGATCCAGCCATCCCATGCTGGGCGTCTACCGAAAGGAAAAGCAATCATTATATAAATAAGACACCATCAGGTGTATGTCGATTGCAGCACAATTCACGATGGCAAAGATATGGGCCCAACCTAACTGTTCCTCAGTGGATGGGTGGATAAGGAAAACGTGGATCTGTACCGTGAATTACTACTCGGGTATCTAGTCCTCTTCCAAAGAAGTGCCATGGCGGGAGGGAGGGTAACACTGAGAGAGCGGAAGGATCTGACAGGGGTGCACAGGCTCGTTACTCTCCAAGTCCCCATGGGCTCAGAGAAAAACAGGTCAAATCCCAGCACTGTAAGAAACTCCCCTCCCCCAGGTTCCACTGGAACCCATTTCAAATTCTGAGTCTGGCAAATCTCAACTGCCAGAAAGAGTTTATGAAGGAAAGGCAGGGCAGGAGACAGAGCATTTGGTGAGATTGCAATTGATTTAGGCTGTGTACACAACAAAAGCATCTGATTCCAAGCTCTCGTGAGGGAGTTTCTGACCTGGATCACAGAGACTTGTGTTGATCCAGACATGAGCCCCAGCTAATCCTAGCAGATCATAAAAGGGTAGGTAAAATGCCGGTGATGTGAGAAATAGGCACTTCCTGGGGGAAGTGGGTCGGGGCATAGATTTCATCCCATTCTTAAAAGAGATGGTGACCCCAAAGAACTGAAGATGTGTCTTCTCACTGCTTCTGAACTGGGCTCTAAAGTCAGACAGACCTGGTTCCAACCTCTGCTCTTGCATGTGAAACCTATACAACCAGAGGCACTTGTTTGTCCTCCATGAGCCACAGTTTCATAAAAACTATAAAGAGAGGTAACAGTACTGCTACCTCAAGGAACTGCTGTTAGGATCAAAGAAGGCATTGCACGTGAAATGATTCCCCCAGTGCCTGGTTGCACGGTAACCTCCAGTTGGCACATGTGTGTGGCAACAGTGCTGGTGGAAGTGGTGGAAGCTGCAGGGCTCTAGCCCTAAGCCTGACCATAACTCAAAAGCCCCTTCTTTCAGGGTTGTTGCCTCATCTGTAAAATAGGTACAGTAGTCCCAACCTGCTGCCTCATAGGGATGCTATGATGATAATAAGAAACAGTGGGTAGAAAA
Source organism: Mandrillus leucophaeus (assembly GCF_000951045.1). Lineage (NCBI taxonomy): Eukaryota > Metazoa > Chordata > Mammalia > Primates > Cercopithecidae > Mandrillus > Mandrillus leucophaeus. Next base: position 2,264,856 of record NW_012105142.1, read on the forward strand.
GAATGTAAGGCTAGAACAATGATACATGTAGCCTTTCCCCACCACACAGTTTATTGGGGTGGTTGTTCCCCTGACCCCATTACCAAGCATGGGGGCTGGGTCAGCCTATGCCAGAGGAGGACTGGTGAGCTGGCAGAGGATCTGTAACCCTGATCACCAGGTGGTTTCCCAGAGCCCATAGCTCCAGATCTTCACCTTTTATACAAGCTCAAGGGTAGCTGGGGGCGGGGAGAATTGTCTTTTAATTTAATAGGGAAAATAATTCACGTGCTTATAATGAAATGCGACAAGCAGAACATAACAAGTAAATACAATACAAACTACATTGCAAGCCTCTAAGGTAACAGAAAATAACTAGTTTTAGTTGCTTTTTTATCTATTATGAGGAATGTCAAGCATTTGACAACAGAGTATTTAATAAAAAATACTATAATTTGTGTTTAAGCGATAGCAATAGATATTACATTTATTTTATTTCTATCCAAGGAGACAGGTTTGGGATTTCTTAAAGGAATTAGGAAATAGAAAGTGAGAGGTTTAATGGGCCTGAGATGCACAGGCCGTGGGCTAGGGCTCCCTGGGGCTTGCATGTGGGGACACAGCCAGCTGGAGGGCTGTGTGACCACCACGTGCATCCTCAGTGGAGAGCTAAGGGAGAGATGTGACCACATATGCCAGGGAAAATACTGAGGGACCAATTGGGAGCTGTGCTGGGTATCTTCACATGTGGTCCCTAGGGGCCCCCAGAAGGTCTCAGTACCACTAGGGAGAGGGACCATGACACATTTAGAGAGCAAATAAAACTCTAGGCAAACCTCATTAGCAAACCCCAGAAAAGATGCAGTGTTGTTCTAGCTTTATTGGTGATAGTAAAAAATCCACAATGCACATGCCCATCAAAAAGGGATCAGGGGGTCGGGCGTGGTGGCTCACGTCTGTAATCCCAGAACTTTGGGAGGCTGAGGCAGGTGGATCATGAGGTCTGGAGTTCAAGACCAGCCTGGCTAATATGGTAAAACTCTATCTCTACTAAAAATACAAAAATCAGCTGGACATGATGGTGCGCGCCTGCAGTCCCAGATACTCAGGAGGCTGAGGCAGAAGAATCGCTTGAATGTGGGAGGTGGAGGTTTCAGTGAGCCGAGATCATGCCACTGCACTCCAGCCCGGGCAACAGAGTGAGACTCTGTCTAAAAATAAATAATTAATTAATTATAAAGGAGATCAGGTAAACAAAATTGTATATCCCTCAGAGGATGGGATTTGGTAAATCCTGCACCTGGATTTACAGGTGCAGGTGGGAGTCGACCTCTGTATTAGTTCATTTTCATGCTGCTAATAAAGACATACCCAAGACTGGGTAATTTGTTAAGGAAAGAGGTTTAATGAACTCACAGTTCCACATGGCTGAGGAGGCCTCACAATCATGGTGGAAGGTGAAGGAGGAGCAAAGGCACATCTTACATGGTGGCAGGCAGGAGAGCGTGTGCAGGGGAACTCCCCTTTATGAAACCATCAGATCTCGTGAGACTTACTATCAAGAGAATAGCACGGGAAAAACCCACCCCCATGATTCAATTGTCTCCCACCAGGTCTCACCCATGACATGTAGGGATTACGGGAACTACAATTCAATATGAGATTTGGAGGTGGGGACACAGCCAAACCACACCAACCTAAAAAATGCAATGGTGATGGAAAAAAGCAGAAGTGATTTATGTAGATCTAAACACATGCATGTAACCAAACAACATATGTAATTTACAAACGTGTGTGTGTGTGTATGTGTGTAAACATAGATTAGAAAGATTTGGAGGAAAAGTCACAATAATGCTTCCTTCTGGAAGAAGAGAACGGAAGAGGATGAGGAAGAGATGTGTAGAGACCTTAAGAGTATAATGAAGCCAGCTTCCTGGATGGGACTCAGAATTCCTTGATTTTCTTTTTAAACATCTGCAAGAAATACAGGAAATTTTGATTTTTGGTTAATTTTGAATGTTGGGCATTTAGATATTTCCCTTTGCTCTGTGTTTTTGGTACTTTTTCCCCAAAAGAGCAAGCAAGGTGAACATTCAGATAGCAATATGATCAGGGTGACTTCTTGGGGCCAGGAAAGGGTCTGGGAATGGGGTCAGTGACATAGAAGGTTAGGCACCCTGTCTCACCTTAATTTCATTACTACAGACAAGAAGGTTGGATTTAGATGTCTCCAGGGTGCATCTAGCTCTGGTGTGCTCACCTGCATCAACCAGCTGAAAAATCCTTTTGGAGCTTAGGAAGGAGAAGTCGGGCAGAGGAGCTGCTCAAATGATCAGAGCTTGACTCGAAGCCAAGAAAGGCTTGGACAGAGACAGAGAAAGCGTATGGGCAGGACGGTGATGCATGGGTGCCCCAGGAGGAGGGGGCAGCGGTAAGACTGGGTTATGGGAAGGTTAGAGGAGGGCCACCGGGTCATTGAGCAGAGTGAGGATTTGGAGGGTCAGTGTCTTAATGTGTGTACTGGCCAAAACGTGTCTCTAGAGCCTGTGAGAGCTCAGACCCCTTTGAGTGGAGCCAGTATCATGCACCACCCAGTATCACCACAGTGAAATGTCAGCCCAATGGCCAGATTCCAAGTTTTCAAGAGAAGCCCAAATCCCTTCCTTCTATGAAAGCTTTTAATTTTTAGATGTTAGCTCAACTTATTTTTGTAACCCTTTTGGAGCACAGCACACAGATCTGGGGACTGCATAGAGCCTCTAGAGATGGTCATGGGTGCTTGGACTCTGAGAACTTTCCATCTGTAGATTTGATAGGAAGAAAGCCCCTAGGTGGTCCCACCCTTCCTGCAACTAAATCTTATGGTGGCTGAGCCACTTCCCAGGCATGTGAACTCAGCCAAGTCTTTCAAACTCTCAGAGCCTCAGTTTCCTTAGGGAGTCAAATGGGAATCGTTGGACCTAACTCATGGACTGCTGGGAAGATTAAACAATATCCCATACACACGGGAACGTGTTCAGAACACTGTGAAGTGCTGTTCACACACAGAGCATTAATGCTACCATTCGTGTTGGGTGTTGTGAGTTTTTATAAGCAAAGGATCTGTGTCACATCCATTCAGTATCCTTGTATCTTAACAACAAATGGTCAGATGTGCCTAACAATTTCTCTTGCGTGGCTCCATGCAGACGATGCTAGCATTTGGGCTCTTTTAAGAAGCTGTTTCTGGTGTGGTCAGACATGACCCTTAAATAAGCGGAAGTTTCCTGGGATTTCCTGCTGGATCTGGTGCCCAATCACCATCAGATAGCGGCACTGAGAAAGGAGCTCCCTTATCTTGCTCCAAGTCTCATCTCCAGGAGCCCCACTTGGTACTGCTGCACCTGCAGCTGTTCTCACCTGGCTGGGACCGCACCACAGAAGAGAGATCAGCACTGACCTCCCACCTCCCAAGAAGACCACAATGGCGAGAGGCCTGCAAAGGCTGCCACTGGAGAGGCACCCTGGAGGATGTTTTTTTTTTTTTTTGAGACGGAGTCTCGCTCTGTCGCCCAGGCTGGAGTGCAGTGGCCGGATCTCAGCTCACTGGAAGCTCCACCTCCCGGGTTCACCACTGACCTCCCACCTCCCAAGAAGACCACAATGGCGAGAGGCCTGCAAAGGCTGCCACTGGAGAGGCACCCGGGAGGATGTTTTTTTTTTTTTTTTTTGAGAAGGAATCTCATTCTGTTGCCCAGGCTGGAGTGCAGTAGCATGATCTCGGCTCACTACAACCTCCACCTCCCGGGTTCAAGTGATTCTCCTGCCTCAGCCTCCCAAGTGGCTGGGATTACAAGCACCCGCCCATCAC
>NW_012105142.1:2268744-2291867 GCF_000951045.1 Mandrillus leucophaeus
GTGTTAGCCAGGATGGTCTCGATCTCCTGACCTCGTGATCCGCCCGTCTCGGCCTCCCAAAGTGCTGGGATTACAGGCGTGAGCCACCGCGCCCGGCCACCTGGAGGATGTTTGAGGAGAACATGCTCCCTGTCCTCGGGTGAACAGAGGGCATCGTGTGTGAGGGAGACGTAGTTCTGGTATTCCATAGGATCCCAAGTGGGAGGAGTAGGATGCTTGAGTTGCGCAAATCAGAGTTGCATGTATAAAGTGGGCAGTTTTGCAAATGGAGAGCTGCCTCTCACTGGAGGAGTTCCAGGCAAGGCGAGTGGCCCTGAAAGAGGTATCAGTTACCATCTGAAGTGTAATCTGGCTATACACCCTGGGGAAAGGCTCCTTCTAGCGTAGGCTTCCAAGATACTCCAGCAACCAAGCATCACAAGCATCCCTGTGGAGCACAGACTGGGGCCTCTTCTGGCTGATCCTCAGAGCAGGACAGACCCTGCCATATCCATGGCCGATCCCATAGCCCACCCCCACCCCAGGGTCTGTCCAGGTAGCCTGTGGCATAGCCAGAGCAATTAATAACTTTGGCACCTGGATGAGAGGCCCTGGCAGGTTTCTCCCATTCTCCATTTCCCTTCCCAGTCCCTGTGAATAAATTAATCCCCTAATACATAATTAACTTGGAGTTGAAAGGTGAAGTCAAACTTAACCAATTTACTGTTCTGGAGCTGGTTTAGTTCGGATCATGTGATTTTAATTCTTTCCGTATGACCAGGTGATGGTGAAGGAGGCAGGGGGAGAGGAGAATGCACAGATTAATTTCATTCCTTAACCTCCCTAATGTGCCTGCTTGCTTGCATCGTGTTGCAGACAGCAGATCATCACATGATTTATGGGACTGACCGCTGCCTGCATCTCTCAGGCTAATGACACACACACTAGAGTCATTGATTTGTATGAGTAGCCCCCACTCTTCATTTATCACAATTTAATGTAAGAGTTTGCAATGCAGAAAAAAAAAATTCACATGGGAAACATGGACCCATAGGCCCCGCCGCTAACCAGTTATGAATCATTTGCTGCCTTTTAATATATAGACTCTTCTATTCTGGAAAATGCCCCGTAAGGTCATATTCTTCTCCTGAACATCCCGACAATTAAAGTCCCCAAGAAGCTGTTTGAAGATGCATGGCCCACCAGCACCTTTGTTAGCTCACGCTCTCTTGTAATGCATGCTATCGATTTGCGTCTGAACTCTCCGGAACCCTTCATAAGCCATAACCCGCAAAAGTTTCCGAGGGCAGCACTGTGCAAGCTGAGTGTGTGATGCCCAGGAGCTCCGGGCACGAGCCAGCCAGGCCGCATGTGGACGTGGGGCCTGGCCCCTTCCCCACACAAGCACTGGGGCCAGCCCAAAGGGGCTTGTAGCTCTGAGGGTCAGATCAACTCCCCCACATTAAGGGCATTTACTTTCTGATTATAAAAAGTGACAAAAGCTAAGAAGTTGGAAGATTTCGACAAGGAACTAAAGACATGATGAGCAACAATACTGGGACAGCCTGTATTTTTCAAACTGGGGAGAAGGCATCCTGAGCTAACACCTTTGGAACGCTCAAAGCCTCAGAACAGCCTGGCACATCTTCCTGGAGGGACACTTTTAGTCCATACATTGGGAAGAAAAATATATAAATGTTAATTAAAATATACATAGCCCTGTTATATAATGAAATGGAAGACACATTTTTTCAAGATGAAACCTAAGCCTTCAAAATAATGCGCTTATTCAGGATCCTTGACTATTCCCAGAGCTGGCTTGACTGTGGAGGGGTGATCTGTGCTCTAGGGTATTAACGGGGGAAGGTTGGGAAGCATAGTTCTTGTAAACCAGGGTCACAGACAAAGAGGCCTAAAGAGCAAAGCAGGCCGGGTGACGACCTAAGCAGGCAGGACCTAGGAGCCCATCTTCTGGGGAGAGCATGGCTCAGCTCTGGTTCGAGAACTATCGGCCCAGTGCGGACTTGCTTCCTAATTTTCCAGTTATGTATAAAATCCTGATTTTTTTAAATAAAAAAAAAACCCTATATTTTTAAACTAAGGTAGTGGAAAGAACACAGTTTAGCCCAAACTGAATGCTGGAATCAGTGAGCAAGTCACACACTGTAGTGTGATCCGCTCATCACATGCATTCTCTCTCCCTCAGGAAGTACCTCTCATGCCACAGTCAGGAGCAGACTTGTTGCAAGCTGTAAAGATCTTTGGAAAGCAGTATTATTACCCCTAGCAGCAATAGAAAGAGCATTTTCTCGGGCAGGGCACGGTGGCTCTCACCTGTAATCCCAGCACTTTGGGAGGCCAAGGCAGGCGGATCACTTGAGGTCAGGAATTCGAGATCAGCCTGGCCAACATGGTGAAACCCTGTCTCTCCTAAAAATACAAAAATTAGCCTGGAGTGGTGATGCGTGCCTGGAATCCCAGCTATTCTGGAGGCTGAGGCAGGAGAATCACTTGAACTTGAGAGGCAGAAGTTGCAGTGAGCTGAGATCGTGCCACTGCACTCCAGCCTGGGCCATAGAGTGAGACCCTGTCTCAAAACAAAAAAAAACAAAAAACAAAAAAACAAAAACAAACAAACAGACAAACAAACAAAAAGCATTTTTGTGGATCCCAGAATAGATTGCAGGTCAGGTTCAATCCCAAGGTTAAGAATCCCAACTTAGAAGCTCTGGGTTTGGAGTAAGGAGAAAATAGTTGTCTAGTCACCATATTTTAAAAAATCAGTGGGTATAAAAGTTTGGTTATGCTAGATGAGTAAATTATGGAGCTTTGCTGTACAACATAGCGCCTATGGTTAGCAATATTGTTCACTCAAAATTTGTTAAGAGGGTGGATCTCATGTTAAGGATTCTTATCACAGGTCAGGCACAGTAGCTCATGCTGTAATCCCAGCACTGTGGGGGGCCAGGGTGGGTGAATCATTTGACCACAGGAGTTTGAGACCAGCTTGGGCAACTTGGTGAGACCCCATCTCTACAAAAACTACAAAAAAAAAAAATTAGCTGGGCATGGGGGCTCATGCCTGTAGTCCCAGCTAATCAGGAGGGTGGAGTGGGAGGATGGCTTGAGTCTAGGAGACAGAGTCTGCAGTGAGTTAAGATCACGCTCTGCACTCTAACCTGGGCAACAGAGCGAGACCCTGTCTCAAAACAAACAAACAAGCAAAGAGTTCTTACCATAAAGAAAAAGGCATCATGGCAACTCCAGGAGATGTTAAGTGCACCTATTATCTTGATTTTGGGGATGGTATCACAGGTGTTTGCATATTTCAAACTCATCAAATTGTACACATTAAACATGGGCACAGGGAGGGGAACATCACACACCGCGGTCTGTCGGGAGGTTGGGGGAAAAGAGAGGGAGAGCATTAGGACAAATACCTAATGCATGTGGGGCTTAAAACCTAGATGATGGGTCGATGGGTGCCGCAAACCACCATGGGACATGTATACCTATGTAACAAACCTGCATGTTCTGCACCTGTATCCCAGAACTTAAAGTAAACTTTTTTTAAAGTACTTTTTTTGTGTGTATTCATTATATTTCAATAAAACTGCAAAAATTGCTATCTAATTATAATATATTTGATACTATTTTTTAAAAATAAAAGATAATTTATAATAACTGCCCCCCAAAAAAACAAACAAAAAAATCCAAACACTCTATCACACTAAGGCTATTTATCAATTCTTGAATGAATTATTTTCTTAAAATAATCATTCTGAAGATGTCATCTGGGTTCATTTAGTATTTTCATACCATCATGTTTATTTTGTAGAAATGTCTACCTATCATCCCCCATTGTTTTTCCAGAAGCACCGCACCCTCAGATTTTAGGGAAAGGGGGAAGTAGAAAGAAATTCTGAAATAATGACCTGGTCTCTGCCTGATAAACTCTGGCACTCTAATAGGTGGGATATACGTATAGAAATCCACACCAGGGATTGCAGGGCCTGTGATGCATCCACCTTTGAACCAAGCCCTGTGCTGCCTCTGGGGTGATGCAGCAGGCGATCTGAAACATCTCGAATGAATGGGAGGCTTCACCCCTGACTGGAGCAGTCAGCTGCTGGGTGCTGAATTATGAATCAGAAAGTGAGGGCAGCACAGTCCTGACCAAAGTGATGTCAGGGATGGAGAAGATGCCCTTTCCAGATGTCCAGCGGGGAGGGTTCACTGGTGGGTAGAGGTGGGTCAGAGAAGGAGCCCAGGGGAAAAACAGCAGTGTCGCTGGCTCCAGGCTGTCACTCTGGCTGGTGAGCCCTGTTTGACTCTAGTGCCTCATCTGTTACTGGAGACAGTAATGCCTACCCAGTCCTCCCACCCATGTCTGTCTTGAGGCTTTTGGTAGGATTGGTTTGTTTTTTCATTGATTGGTTTATACATTCATTAATTCATTCATTCACTCATTCATTCAATAAATACATATAGATACTTCCTATGGGCCAGGCCCTGTGCCAGCAACCTGGGGGTAGAGGGCGAACAGGATAAGCAGGATTTTTGTCCTTATGCTCTAGAGTGGAGGCAGAGCGTGTATTACTAAGAAAACACATCAGATCATTTCAGACGGAGGGAGTGGGTGGTCAGGGAAGTTCTCTAAAGAGGTGACATGTGAATTGAGACCTCAATGGCAAGAAGCGTGTGAGGCCCTGCAAGAAGTGCATTTTTAGTAGAGCTAACGAATGTGCAAAGGCCCTAGGGCAGCAATGAGTCTGACACAATTGGGGAACAGCAATCCATCCAATGTGTCCGGAGCTGAGCTTCACTCATCTGAAGTCACCCTCAGGGCAGAAAGGGATGAGGTAGTCGGGGGCAGGGAGCAGAGAGGCAGCCAGGGACTCAGCCAACGCTGACCCCTGTTCACAGCATCTGGGCTTCAGGGGGCAGTTGACAGAGACTAGGTGCTGCCCTCTAGAAATCCACAGGCTGAGGGGAGAGGTGCATCCCAGAGTTATCAGATGGCAAGATGAGGTCTCTGCAGGATATCTGGGGGACAAGAGGCTCTTGAAGGAAGAAGATAAATTTGCAGAGAAGCAGAGAATGGGAACTGCATGTCCAAGACATGGCCTGGAAAGTCTAGGGAACCAAGTCAGCTGTTGGTGTGGCCAGACCTGCAGGTGGATGCACAGGAGGGGCTGCAGGTAGGAGAGAAGGCCAGCAGGGAGTGGTAACAGATGAGGCAGAGAAACAGAAGAGTGAGCAGAAGGACTCAAGCCTGATCTGCGAGGCTCCCCATCAGGGCTGAGCTAGTAGCCACAGTGGTCCATGGTTTCCAGAGTGGCCAGGCAGAGAGCCCCAAGGATCCTTTATCAGACAGAGGATAGCTATGTAGAGACCTCCTGGACCTCGACTTTCCACCCAGAACAGGAAACTTTAACATCCCCAACAATGCAGACAGCTGGACCAGCACCACGACAAAAGCCAGGTGAGTACTGGCCCACGGCTGACCCTGGCCTACAGATCTGTGTGTTCTGCAAAAGCAGGTAGGATCTCATTGTCAGCAGCTGTCACACTTGCACTACCTCACCACCACCTCCAGGCCAAAAGCCAGTCTCCAGGCACCTGGGTGGGCTCCTTGAGTGTGCCACTGCTTTTTTTTTTTTTTTTTTCTGAGATAGAGTCTTGTGCTGTTCTTCAGGCTGGAGTGCAGTGGTGTGATCTTGGCTCACTGCAACCTCTGCCTCCTGAGTTCAAGCAATTCTCATGCCTCAGTCTCCTGAGTCGCTGGGATCTCAGACATGTACCACCACGACCGGCTAATTTTCATATTTTTAGTAGAGATGGGATTTCACTGTTGGTCAGGTTGGTCTCGAACTCCTGACCTCACGTGATCCACCCGCCTCAGCCTCCCAAAGTGCTGGGATTACAGGCATGAACCACCGTGCCCAGCCTAACCACTACCTTTTCCTAAAACTGTTGCTGTATGCCATCGGCTCATTTAGTCCTCCTATTAATTTGTAAGGTAAACACAGTTACCACTATTTCATGCAAGCAAACAGGCTCGGAAATGCTAACTGGCCTGTTCCAGGTTTCACAGTTAAAAGGTAGTGGAGCTGGTGTTATAGGACTCATGTCTTTGGGGTGCACAAGGCAGTTTTAGGGGCTAGAAAGATAGTATGATTTATCCTACGTTTTCCTGAAAGGAGAGCTGGAGCCCAGGGTATGTGGAGGTGGCCCCCTTGGGAGATGGCTCTATGGAACAGGGGTAAGGCACTAAAGGAGATAAAATCATTCTACTCAGTATTTATCCAAAGGAAAGAATATGAGTATGTCAAAGGGATACCTGGATCCCCATATTCACTGCAGCACTACTCACAATTGCAAAAATATGAAATTAACCTAAGTGTCCACTCATGAATGAATGGGTAAAGGAATAGTATTCAGCTAGTAACAATAATGAAATCCTGTTCTTTGCTGCAATGTGGATGGAACTGAAGGTCATTCTGTTAAGTGAAATAAGCCAGGTACAGAAAGACAAATATCACATGTTCTCACTCATACGTGGGAGCTAAAAAGTTGATCGCATGGCAGTAGAGGGTAGAATGATAGTCACCAGAGGCTGGGAAGGGTGTGGGGGCTGTGGGCAGGGCAATGAAGAGAGGTCAGTAAATGGGTACAAACATACAGTTAGAGGAAATAAGTTCCAGCATTTGATAGCGCAGTAAGGTGACTATAATTAACAAGAATGTATTGTGTATTTCAAAATAGCTAGAAGAAAAGATTAGCAATGTTCCTAACACAAAGAAATGCTAAAGATGCAAGGTGATGGCTGTGCTAATTACCCTGATTTGATCATTACACATTGTATGCCTGTATTAGAGTATCACACGTACCTCATAAATATGTGCAATTATTATGTGTCAATAAAAATAAATAAATTCCATTTTAATTAAAAAAAAAAAAAGCAGAAAGGAGAGAAGGCTGATTCAAGAGAAGCCCAACCAGATGTCCTGAGGGCAGGAAGCAGGAATGTGGGTTGGGGCCTGGGTGGGGATTTTTAGATCAACTTGCACAGTACAGGAGAAAAAGGCTGGCCGGAGACTTAAAGCTGAGGCACAAAGTAGCGAATGATGTAGATTCCATGATGAGAAAATTACCCCTCGACATTTTTCATTCCATCCTGAGGTTCTCTGTTCAGTGATGCCTATCTCAGAGCTGGGGCATGAGACCGAATTTAGCTACAATTTACAAATAATGTTTAATCATTGTATTTATTGAACTGTTGTTTCCTATTTATGTCTAATAATAGGGGCTTCCCATTGGTGATCATTGCAGAATGTTTCTTTTAACAGCATAGGTCCAGCATGGTACCTCAGGCCTGTAATCCCAGCGCTTTGGGAGGCTGAGGCTGGAAGATCGCTTGAGCCCAGGAATTCGAGGCTGCAGTGAGCTATGATGGCGCCACTGGACTCCAGCCTGGGCGACAGAGTTAAGACCCTGTCTCAGAACAAAACACTAACAAAAAAACCCACACTTGGTTCTGTAAAAGAGGTAAGTGGACGTAATGAAAATATAATGAGTGGGGAGTAGAGGGTCCAGAGACATGGTGGGTGTGGTAAAAAGAGACCCAGGAACGGCAAGAAAGCAAGTGAAGGCTGTGGCTCCATCCTGCACTCATTGCTCCCTGCAGGCACCCTGATCCTGAGTGCAAGCCTGGTCCTGTTTTCCAATCAGGCCGTCTCCTCCAAACAAGGCTGCTTGTATTAATGATGGTGACAGCAACAACGACTACAGTAATAACAATAAGCATCATAGCAGAAATTATCATGTCCGATTGAAGTCTCTTGTTTGCCAAATGCTCTCACATCCATTATGGCATCTGAAGGGGACCTCTGCGTCTGTACCTTCCGCAGAGGCCATTTGGGCCAGGGGAGCCCTGGACAACCAGGCTGGACTCAGTGAACAGCTATGAATTGACTGATTGATTGATTTATTGTAAACACTTATAAGAGGCCATGGGGGGAAGGCAGTCTTCCACGAGTTCTGTTTGCTCATTAGAAACTAGTGACTGTAAGGGTACTTTTGCCTTTACCTGATTAATGTACATCTACTGCTCTGGACTGACAGCCTCATGAGGGCAGGGTCTCTTCCTGGTCCCAGTATACAGCAGGGGCTCAGCAAATGCTGAAGCACGAATATTACCGCTTTTAAAGAGGATTTCTTCCTTCCACGATGTCTTGTGAGGATGCTGAGTGAAGGAGAGGGACTCCGAGCTGCAGGAGTTCCTTCCCTGATAGCCAGGCCCTGGTGCCTTGCAGATTGTCGAGCATGTTAAATGCACCCATGATTATGACAAAGCTCTGGACAGCTTAAATCACTGCCAAAAACTGAGACCTTGGTTGTGTGTCATGATTGTCTGATTATTACTGTCAAGTCACGTTGTGAAATGATAAGCTCATTTAACCAGCACGAATTCAGCAAAATGCAGTTGTAGAGGGAGAAGAGCAGAGAAAAATTTCACATCCCACCCTCCCATCTCTGATGACATCTCTTTGCTAAATTGTGCACCCTTCATCTGGTCCTTGGAGGTTTGTTCATGGAGGCCACCTCCAAGGAGGCTTTGGTCCTGCCCACAAGCTCCATCAAGTTTGGCATTCTGAACTTGTGGGTGTGGAGGGGCCACTCTGTGGGTCCTGCTTCATCCTGGGTTTCCCTCTGACCTGGAGCCTGTGTGCATGGACACACCACCCAGCCAGTGTAACTCAGAGGTTGGCCCAGGCAATCAGGCCCTGTCTCCTCTCCCTTTCCTTCTACAGCCATTGGTGGATCCCACAAAACCTACTGGGGCTGTGCTGCCTTTTTGCACTTGGCCTGGAAACAGAGCCCTCACCCTTCTGGTTTCCCTTCCTTCGCTCCTCCCAGCTTTAACTCAGACTGTTTTCCAATCTGGCAGCCCACACTCCTGGGCCCTTCGTCGTCTCTCTCTCTCCTGAATCTGTCCTTTGAGAATTGCCCCTGCTGTAGGGCCTAGGCTTCTGGAAAGTTACAGTCAGAAAAGGCTCCTTTCTTTGCCTGCTTTCTGCTGCTATATTCTGCCCAGGGCCTATGAGATAGAAACAAAATGAACTGAGGGATACATGAAAAGGAGGAAGAAAAGGGAAGATTGGTTAATATTTTAGAATATTATCCCACTACTCTTCTCAGCTATAATGCATTATCTCATTAAGTTTCATTTTTACTCCCATTTTATAGATTAGGAAAACGAGGGTTGGTGGAGCTAAGTGGCTTCCACAGGGTTATGATTAGTGTATTACAGGCCATTATTTACACCCAGGTGTGTCTGAACCCAGAGCTTATTTCACAAGTGCAGTAGCTTATCCATCCCTCCAGAAGAAAGCTAGCCGCTCAGGAGAAGAGGCAGCCAGCTGGGTCAGGAAGTAAGAAAATAAGGTAGCTCTGAAGCCCCCAATCTCCAGCAGGCATCCTACATGGTGTCTGCAGACAAAAACCACTCACCACTTAAGTTCAACACTTGAAGTTTGCAGAAACAAATTTCCTTAGTAACCTAGTCTTTGTGATTTGAGGAGCTCACATAAAGTACAACTGATTTTTAGTTTAATTTCCTTCTTGGAAAAGAATCAGTTATGTCTGTTGGTGTTGACACAGATGGGCATCCTTGTTTTGCTGCTGTGGTTCATTTTGACATCTGCTATTGTTTCCTGGTGTCACAGAGGGCCAGACTATGAGTAGCAAGCAATGAGTTTGCTCAGAGCTGGGAAACTGTTCACTTTTAGCTCTCTACTCCTGACAACCTTTTTCTGGTGTTCGGCCTACAAGGGAGACTGTGTCCCCTTGCTTCATGTGTGCCAGCTACGGTGGGGCATGTATATCATGCTTTATTTTACTTATTCCTCATATCAAGCTTGTTATTTTACAGACAACTTTACCATGACACTGAGGAACAGATATGTAAAGTGATTTGCCTAAGATTACGTAGTGAGTAAGTAAAAAAGCCAGGATTTGATCCTGTTCTCTACGATTAGAGGCCAGCCCATTTTCTTAGTTTGGAACTTCACATTAAAAGTTAATAATCAAAGTAATTAAATATATAAGAACAATAGCAAAAAGCAGGAAAGAAATGCAAGTATACTGTTCTAAGATTCTTATAAAGTATGTTAAGTGGCATGATATTATTTGAGAGTAAATTGATAAGTTAAAAAAGGTATGATATAAACTTTAGAAAACTAAAATACAAAATGGTAGTGGAAATAAAAGGTAGTTTAAAAAAAAAACTAATCCAAAAGAAGACAGAAAAAAAAGAACAAATGGGAAAATTGAAAAACAAACAGCAAGGTGATAAATTTAATCATATTAAAAATTACACTAAATGTAAATGGTTTAAATATTTTGATTAAAAAATGTCAGCTTGGATATAAAAACAAGACTTATCTAAAAGAAATGCATTTTAAATATAGGGCCCAGAGAAGACAAAAGTAGAAGAATGCCAACGTGTTCTTCAACAGATAAGTGAATAAACAAACTGCAGTATAGCTATCCAATGGAATAACCCTACTCAGCAATAAAAAGAAATGGGCTATTGATTTACACAAAATGAAAAAATCTCAAGTGTATTTTGCTAAATGAAAGAAGTCAGACACAAAGTTTACTTATTTTCTGATTCTATTTATATAATATTATAGAAAAGACAAAATTATGGGTACAGAAAACATATCAGGGATTGCCAGGAGTTAGGGAGTGGGGAGGGGTTGACTATAATGAGATACAGAAGAAAATGTTTAGAATGGATGAAACTATTCTGTATGATTCTTGGGTGGTAGATAGATGGCACTGCTTTTGTATATCAAAATCCACATAACTGTACACTACAAAGAAAACTCTACAGTATATAATTTTCTTTAGGAAGTCAACCAGGATATCAAAAGATCCCAGGATGGAATGTAGACCTTGACAAATGAATCTAACTCTATTACAAATATGACACACTGGGATGAAGAAAAAAGGTGCTGACCTGAATAAAAACAACAACAAAAAACTATATATAAACACAGTACCTTAGGCAGTAAATTTGTTTCTCACAGGGATATAATTTAGCAATTATGAAACTACTGTACATATAAAAATTAGTAATTTATAAAAAAAGGAAGCCAAGTTTCTCACTGTTAGAGAAAGAAATTACAAATAAACAAGGGGTTGGGAAAAGGGACAAATGTTCGAATAATTTTATACAATAAACATTATATATATGTGTATATACAGGTATATCTATTTATATATGCATATTTAAATATAAAATTATAAGTATGCGTGTGTATGTGTATACACACATACCTATAACTCTACAACTTTACATATAAATACTCCCTCCCCTCCAGGAAGTATGACTTAATTCCTTAATTCTGGGAACTTGGTGACTCACTTTCAATGAATACAGTATGAAAAAAACATAGTAACTTTACAGTGAAGAGACCTGGCAGACTTAACAAAACGATCAAAGTTAACATCTGTAGTGTCATTTTTATCATTTCCACCCCTAAAAGATGTGATGAGGACACTTCATGTTCTATAATCCCAGTATAAGAGAATATGTCAGACAAACCCAAATTGAGAAACAGTCTACAAAATACCTGGCTAGTACTTTTTAGATGCGTAAAGGCAATGACAAACAATAAAAAATACCGAGAAATCTTCATGAACCAGAGGAGACTAAGGAAACATGATAACTAAATACACATGTGGACTCTTGGATAGAATCCCGGAACATGAAAGGAAATTAGTAGCAAACCTGGGGAAATCCAAGTAAAGAATGTGCTTTAGTTCATAATAATTCACCAATGTTAATTTCTTAATGTTGACAAATGTACCATAGTTGTTTAAGATGTTAACATTAGGGAGAGATGAGTGACAGTTATGCAGGGAATCTCAGTACTATCTTTGCAGTCTTCTGTAAATCCAAAATTATTCAAAAATTTTAAGTAAAAGGATGAAAAAATCTACACCATATAAACACTAATCAAAACTAAGCTGGGGGTAGCTATATTAGTATCAGAGAAATATATTTCAAAGAAAAGAAAATTGCCAGTGATAATGAAGTACATTTTATAAGGATAAAGGGATCAATTTATCAAGAAGTTATAACACACCTAAATGCTAAATGCATATACACTTCATAAAGCTTTAAATTACATTTAAACAAAAACGGAAAGAACTGAAAAGAGAAATGGAAAAATCAGCGATCATTTTTCGAGATTACAACATTCATCTCTCAGTAACTGAAAGAATATACAGACAAAAAGCAACAAAGATACAGAAGATTTGAATACCACAATCACAGTGGTGTGCTAGAACTAGCTTGCACTGGCTAGTGAAAGCAATTTGTATACTTCTCTTCCCAACTCCACATATGGTGACAGCACATTGTTAGCTTAAAATCAGCCATGATAAGAATGCATATACCACAGAAGGTATCAAATATTATATATCAGGACTTTTTCTTTCCAGATATTCAGTTAAGCATTTACCAGAGCACCACTGTCCATTAACCAAAACTGAGTGACATTTAGGGACATTTAGAGAAAATCCTAAAATAGTAGAATGCACATTTTTTCAAGTCTATATGGGTCATTCACTAAGGTAGCTCGTATTCTGGGTCATAAAACAAGTTTAAATAAATTTTTAAAAATTTAAGAAATAAGAAGTATATTCTCTGACCATAATGGAAATAACCTAGAAATCAATAACAGAAAGGTATCTGGAAAAACCACAAACATTTGAAAATTAAAAACATACTTCTAAAAATGCATGAGTGAAAAAACAAATCACAGGAAAAATAAAACAACATTATGACCTGGAAATAGTATGAACTGAATTTTAAAAAATCAAAACGTGTGGGTTATAGATAAAGTGATAATTAAGGAAGTTTGTTATATTTAAAGCTTACATTAGAAAAAAAGAAAAAACTAAACTCAGTGATTGAATTTTTACTTGAAGAAATTAGAAAACAAAGAGCCACTGAAACCCAAAGTGAACAGAAAGAAAGAACATAATAAAGATCGGACATTAATTAAATAGAAAAGAGATAATTGAGTAAATCTATGAAAACAAAATTTGGTTCTTCAAAGTATCAATAAATGAAGAAATTTTTACAAAGACTAATTAATAGAAAAGAAGGGGAAAAAGGAACACAGCAATTACCAATATTAGGAGTTAAAGAACAGACATCACTACATATCCCACAGACACTGAAAGGATAATAAGGAGACATGAGAAATAACTTTGCATCAGCAAATTCAATAGCTTGTAAGAAATTGTCAAATTTCCTGAGAGATACAAATTATCAAAGCACACTTAAGGAGTAAATAACCAGAATAGCCTTTTATCTATTAAAAAAATTGAATTCATCATTTGAAAACTTTTGACAAAGAAAATCTCAGGCCTAGTTTACTTGAATGATGAATTCTAATGTCTATTTATAGAATAAACAGTATCAGTTCTACACAAACACTCTAGAAATTACAGGAGAAGAAATATATCCTCAATCATTTTACATAGCCAGCCTTAATCTGGTATGAAAATAACACAAAGACATTACTATAAAACAGAACTACACATTAACGTGCCTTATAAATATTCATCCAAAAACCCCTAACAAATTTTAACAAATTAAATCCAGAAAAATACAAATAAAATAATATATCATGACTAAATGGGCTTATCCAAGGAATGGCAGACTAGTTTAACATTCAAAAGTTAATCAGTGCAATTTACCTTATTAATAAACTAAAAACCACAAACATTTACAATAAATTCTGCTGTAACACTTGTTTTGAAATGTGAATTTATTTCAATGCAATTCACATGTTAAGAACAATTTAAATTTTGTGTTTTCTTATGCACAATTTTGCTATCAAGAAAAACTAGATGAATGCAAAAAACTGCACTGAGCTGAAATCAGCTATGTAGTAATATGTGGAAAACAGTGGTACCATTTTTATTAGGTTCTCATCTTTTCTTTTCTTGTGTGTGTCACTGATAAAGTTTTTTAGTGCGGTGCCTGTCACCCCAATTTTTCCATAAGCACTGAGGTTTTTCTTGCAAGATTTTAAATAGTATAGCAGGAACTAATTGCAATAGTAGATACTGAAAAAGCATTGGACAAAATTGAGCAGCAATTCGTGAATAAAAACTGTTAGTAAACTAAGAATATAGGGAACTTCTTCAACTAGACTAAGAGTATCTGTGAAAAACCTACAGCTAAGTTCATATTTAATGATGAAAGATTAAATCTTCCCCTAAGATTGGGAAAAAGGCAAGGAAGCCTGCTTTCACCACTTTGATTAAAATTTACAGTAGAGATCCTGTATAGGACAATAAGTCAAGAAAAACAAATAAAAGACACACAGATTATATGATAATCTATGGAGGAAATCCAAGAAATCTATAAAATAAGATAGAATTAATAAGTTGATTTAGCAATGTAGCAGAATATATGGTCTAGACATAAAAATATACAACATGGGAGAGTGGGGATCATTAATGGGTACAAAAATTAGTCAGAAACAGTGAATAAGACCTAGTATTTGATAGCACAACAGTGTGACTACAGTAAACAAAAATTTGATAGTACATTTAAAAATAACTAAAAGAATATAAGTGGGTTGTTTGTAACACAAAGGATAAATACTTGAGGGAATGGATACACCATTTTCTGTGATGTGATTATTATGAACTGCATACCTGTATCAAAATATCTCATGTACTCCATAAATAACCACACCTACTATGTACCCACAAAAATTAAAAATTTAAAAAGTATTAAAAATTAAAATGTATGACAAATTTTTATAAAGCAAATTTTTAAAATCCCTTTTGTAATACTATCAAAAATATTAAACAGGAATAAAATAAGTGATGTGCAAGACATATTCTGAAAACTACAAATTATTACTGAGATAAAATAGAAAAGACTTATATACGTTGAGACGTATAGCATGTTGAAATAGCCATATATGCACATGGCAAATATAAACCTCACTTCTTAGTTCACATTATACATAAAACTTAACATTTCTAGAAGAAAATAGATAAAAAAAAATCCTGTGATCTTGGCCTAGGTAAAAATTGCTTACATAAGACACAAAAAAACACAAACCATAAAAGATTAAAACTAATAAATGACTTATCAAAATTAGAACTTTTAGTCTTTGAAAGACATAACTAAGAAAATGAAAAGAGAAGCCACAAACTATGAGAATATATTTGCTAGAAATATTTGAAAAAGGAGATATACCCAGAATGTATAAGGAACTGGCACAACTCAAATATAAGAAGATAATCAATCTAAATGGGCAAAAGATTTGAACTGGCCTTTCACCAAGGAAAATATTACAGATGTCAATTAGGGACATGAACAACATCATTAGTTTCTAAGGAAATGCAAATACTACCACAATGAGACACTACTATACATACACAAGAATGGTAAAATTAGAAAGACTGACAATACCAAGTGTTGGTGAGGATGTGGAGCAATTGGAATGTTAAACATTACTGGCAGGAATACAGCCACTTTAAAAAATAGAAAATTTCCTATAATGTAAATATCTATTTATTATATGGGCCAAAAATCTCACTCCCAGATATTTGTTTAAGATAAGTGACAACATGATAACACAAAAACTTATACCTAAATGTTCATAGCAGCTTTATACAGAATGGCCTTAAGTTGGAAACTACTCACATGTCTACAACTGGAGCATTGACAAACGATTTTATGGTATATCCCTACAGTGGAACACTACTCTGCAATATAAAGAAAAACACACAGCAAATCAAACACACTACAAAATCAAACTAATCAAACACACAACAAAATGCCTAACTCTCAAAAGCATCATGCCAAGTAAAAGAAGCCAGACATAAGAAAGAAGCCGGTACATATTATATAATTACACTGAGGCGAAATTCTAGAAAAAGAAAAACTATAGTAACTGAGTGATCAATACTCACTAGAAGCTGTAGGAGACAGAAAGCAAAGGGCCAGGGGCATGAAAAACCTTTTTGGGGTGATGCATTCTAAATCCTGATTATTGTGGTGGTTCTGAGGTAGGAGGTAGGACTCAACTCCGAAGGTGGGGCTTGAACACTGGACCAAATTGAGAACTAGCTGAAACAGGGGAGGGGTGGAAGCAGCTTTCCTTGAGACGTGCCTACCGTTGTGCCATGTCAGTTTGCCATTGCCATGGCAACACTCCATGGGAACATCCTGCCCCTTTCCATGGCAATGACCCAGTGACCTGGAAGTTGCCACTCTTTTCCTAGAAATTTCTGCATAATCTGCCACTTAATTTGCATGTAATTAAAAGTGGGTATAAATGTGTCTGCAGAGGTGCCTCTGAGTTGCACCTCCAGGCACACGGTCTGTGGGGTGGCCCTGCTTTGCAAGGAGCAGTCCCTCTGCTGCTGTGCACGGCCACTTCCATAGAAGCTGCTGTCTAACACCACTGGCTCCCCGTTGAATTCTTTCCTGGGCAAAACCAAGAAATTTCCCAGGCTAAGCCCTAGTTTTGGGGCTTTCCTGCCCTGCATCATTTCCACAACCGTACACATTTTCCAAAACTTAACAAACGGTTGGTACACTTAAAACAGATTGCCTATATTTCATGTAAATTATACTTCAATAAAAATAAGTTTTAAACATGGATGATGGGTGTTAGGGAAGCCTTGGGACAAGAAAGTGGACTTGGGCCAAGGACCTCCTGGAACATCTGTCTAAACAGATGTTTTCTGTGAAGGGTAAAGAGGATCCTCTTTAAGGAAAGCTGTCTGGGCAGAGAGGTCGGGTCATACATGGCTTCAGGCAGTGAAATGAGCGCTGGGTTTTTCCAGATGAGCTGGGTTTAACCACAGCTCCTCTCTTACAAAAGACAAGAGGGTTGCCAAACTCCTTGTCTTCCCTGAGCCTTGTGTTTTGTGTCCCAGCCTGTATCATGTGTATTGAGTTCACCCTGCTCTGCTCACAGACAGCTGTGCTCACCATATAAGTTGAGACAGGTTGAAAAAGCTCTACAAACTTCAGAATTCTGTGCACGCATGAAAGGAGACACAAGGAAGCTAGGGTCCAAAGTGGCAGGATGGTTTTAGGTTTTAAAATTGTGTGAGTGTACACAGTTTTAAAATTGCTGTTTGCATTGGTCAAGAAGGGAAAAGAGAGGCTCCTTTCTTTCCACTGGGTATTTTGACCACTTATCTTGAGGCTTCAGTGGGTTTGTTTAGATTTAAAGATATGTTGTCTGGGACCCTCCAGATCAAAGAGAACAAAGCTCCTATGTATGGAGGCCCTTACGGGCCAAACTAGATAATGTCATTATCCTATAAACAGGTGATAACGGCAGAGCCAGGCTCATCTCAGACTAATCCAGTTCTAATCCCTTCAAGGGTCTGGAAAGATGTCAGAGAATAAAAGGCCACTGCCACTTAGCAAGCTGTATCTTGTGAGTGGATTTGTCACCCTTCAGGCCTGAGCATCTGTCTGGTTGTCTAGACATGACAGGCGTGGTGGGCTGTAGGGAGAGAGTGGGAGGCACTCCCTTTTCACATGACTGAGGCTGGAGCTGTCCTGTGCTCCCTCCCCCTCCTAGGTACCAGGATTCCAAGAAAGATAACTGCTGATGGCCCCTTAACCACAAAGACTACAGCAATAAAAACTACTCACAAATACCGAGCCCACATCATGGTCTTGTGTACTTATTTTTGTTTTAGAAATGATTAAATAGAGGCTGAGAGACAGGAAACAATGTCCAAGATCACAGAGCAAGAGAGAAGCACAGGCAGATTCCAGCTTAGGGAGTCTGATCCTACAGCTTCTGCAACCGCTGTCTCTCAGGAAGCAGAGACCTCCCCTGCCCACTTCCCTGTTCCAGGCTCCTGCAGGCCATGGGGCACTGGATCGGCTCGTTTCTCTGAGCTTTGGTTCCCTGACTCTAAATGACGATAAATAGGGTAGGAAAAGATTAAGTGGGATAATGGATGTCAAGCACCTCTGAAGGTATGTGGCCCTTACTAAAACACTCAAACATGTCAGATTCCATTTTCTTTCCTGAATACCTTTAGCAAGCAATTCTCTAGCCCTGGGGATAGACAGCGAGTGCGGACCTCTGAAAATGTTTCAGCAAAGATCACGAAGGGGAGCTGCCCTCCTTGCTGGGGAGACGCGGCCAAGGCCGCTGCCAATGGAGTTTGTGGACGTGAAACTGGGTCTCCACCCCAGGGTGGAGAGGCCCTCGCTCTGCCCCGGCTGGGATCTCCGTGTGGACAAGCCCCAGTCATTGATGCGGATGGAAGTTCCGTCTGTATTCCTGTTAGGAAGGACTGTCCACAGCATCGAGGCTGCCACGCCCCGGAGGCCTGGGAAAAAGGAGAGCCTGCTCTCAGCTCCGGCTTGCGGGTCCCGGAATGACACCCTTCAGACTGCAGTCAGTCCTCAAAGCCGGCGATTATGGAGGGATCTGCCTGGTGGCCTCTGTGCAGCAGCAGCTCAGGAGCGCTCCTGGGATAAAAGGGAAGCTTGCTTTATCCTCTCTTGACAGGTTCCTCGGCAGTGCTCAGAATAGAGATGGAGTGACCAGAGCTCTGGGCAAATGCCGTGGTCTGGTGGGGAGGGGGGAGCGGCAGGTCCTCCCACCCCAACGCACGGCCTCTGGCCACAGCCCGGCCCCCATCGCTTGGTTCCACCACACTAACCCCCAATTCCACGGTCTGCAGTTATGTTCAGTAACTACAAGATGAACATCATCTCAATTAACAGAGTACCTTTAGGGCGTCTCTCCGCCAACTCTTCCGGCACGATTGTCCACCCTGTCATCAGGGCCTAATCAACTAATGATGGCTGAAAATGAGGAAGGCAATCCCAATAAATTCGAAGGAAAGTCATTTTTCTCTTTTAATGCCCCTCTCCCTCCTTCTTCCTTCTTCCCACGGCACAATGCAGTAAATTAATGTCACGGTGGTTATTACAGTACCGCTGCTATGGCAAGTATTCAAGCGACGATCCTGGAATATTTTACCTCAGCATTTATTTGTCCATAAAATAAAACAGGATTTATGGCATGACTCTCCAGTTTGAGGGTTGCATGGACAGCAGCTGGGGCCCATCCTTATCTCCTCCACAGGTAAAGATGTAGGAGCCGGAGGAAAGGGGTCCCTCAGAGCCTGAGGCTGAGAAGGGCGTGTCCCTCGTGGGGGGCCCACTGGCTGCTCCAGCTGGAAAAGGCTTCAGTTACAAAGGGAGGGTAGCTTTGAGATGGGGGATTTGGGTGCATGAGCGGCAGACAGATTGTTTTTGGCAAACAGCCTGGTCCCCTACTTTTGACACCCCGATACCCTTCCTGCAGGCACCCAGGAAGCCAGGGCTGCGACCCAAGTGTGCCCGTCAGGTACTGGCCCCTGGGGGCCCCCAGGACACTGTGATTGTTTCTGTTGTCCCCTGCAATCTGTTTGGGGAGACCGAGCACTGACGCAGGCTGCAGCATCCAGGGTTGGAGGGAAGCAAGGTTCTGCTGAACAAAATACCGAAGTACAGTTCATTAAAACACGTCTGCCTGCACAAAACTCTTCTTGGGAAGGGAGAGAGACTCCACCTTGGAGGATACACTGTGAAATTATAATTCATTGATTCGGAAGCCAATCATTTCGTATTTTGACTGCTGGCTTAGGAATATTCATATTTTCCACCGCATTTAAATTTCCCTGTGCCATTAAAATCTCCGAGCTCTATAATTAGGCCTCTCCTGATAGATATGGATGAGGTCTCTGTTCCGGGGAGAGCAAGCAGGAGCCTCTGGGAAGCAGGGCTTTGCGGAGTGGGCTTCCCCTCTAGGCACTGCGCTCATTCTCTCCCCTCCCCAGCGGGAACCTTTCCAGGCTGCCCACCGTCCACAGGGACCCTGACTGGGGGTCTCTGCAAACAGCCTGCACCCACTGCCTGCTGCCCTATCCCCTCCTGTGCTAGGGGGGATTGCGGGGGCACACAGTCTCTGCAATGTTTACTCACTTAAACATAATTTGCATTCCAAAAGCTGTATTCTCGACTCAGATGATATTTATGAAATGAAGTCCTGCTGGTTGCGCAACCAAAACAGATGTGGCTGGCTCCTCCGCGACGTGTATACCAAACCGTGCTCCTGCTCAAAACCAACTAAATAAATAAATAAAGAGGCGTCTTCTCCAGAGGTAAATATTGTTTTATGAAATGAAATATAGCACCGAAGCCATTCCTGTCTTGTCCTTGTCAACACGGCCCTGGGGCTGGAGTCCTGGAGCCCCGCCTGTTCGAGTTCCACACACTGATGCCTGTGACCATGGCACTCTGCGCATGGCCAAAGCCACCAAGGCCGCCCGTCCTGGCCCCCGTCTCACCAGTCAGGTTTCTGCTGAGACGGACCGAAATAGCGGGTCATGAAGATGGAAAACCAATACAGAATGGGGGAAAATAAAGAATTGCTTAGAATGAATTCTGCACGTAATTACTTGCGTTTTTGCTAACTACTGTATAAACAACACTTTTAACAAGGCAAATTGGAATCTTGAAGACAATTCTGCTTAGGGATATAGCTTCAATTTATTATACGAGGATAACTGAAAACTTTGTTTCTGCTGCGTTGCAGTCAATTTCCACGGCACACACATTTCGAATGTGTGATTAATCATATGAGTGCACCGGTTGCCAATAAATACCAAAACTCTAAAACTCTTAACAACTTCTCATTTTTTGTGGTCATTCCAAATAGCTAAACAGCCTGAGCCTGTCAATGTGCACCAGGATCAATGCTCTGGGGTCTCTGCAAAAGATTGATTTTGCTCTCAGAGGATTTCATTTCGCTCATCAACAAAAATACTTGCCTCCCTAAATAATCTGATCCCAGGCCTGGCTTCAGTGTAGTGTCCTACCTACGGCTGCCATCATTTCCTGCACTGTCAGCCAGCCAGCCAGCCATAAAGGGCTTAGTGTGTGCTAGAATCTCACCACTTCGTGGCCAAAAATAGGACACTTTTGGTCAATGGCCACTACAAAAAAAAATAAACAGAAAAGAAATAGAGGGAAAAACATAAGTCAAAATAGCTTAGGTAATTTGAACAATGAAGCATCAGTTTAAAACGAAGAAATTACAGGAGAGAGGCAATAAATGCTATCCTAACTTAAGCCTCTATCATATTAATGTTTTCATTTCTGGGTCTCTATTTTCTTTTTCTAGGTTTTGATCAATCTTCATTTCTTATGCATAGTTTCTGGTGAGCAGCTCAAATGTAGTTTTCAGCATGCCTAGAACTGCTACTGGTTAATAATAGTATATATATACACATATATATACACACACACTATTATTATAATAATAGTATATACACACACACACACACATATATGCTATTTGTTTGGTATTTAACCCTGAAGATAAGGCTCCCTAATGGTGGAGGACAAGGATGAAAAAAACACATTGGCATGTCAAATGCACCCTGCAGAACAGTGAAGTAACTCGGAAAAAAAATTAGGTGTTTCTACCTAGTGTCTACCAGGAGCTTTAAGTGGTTGCTTTACCTACTAATTAGCTAGGTCTTTTGCTAAGGGGCCCAAGCCATTCCTCATTCAACATACGAAGCCCGCTTTGAAAGAAACCTTTCTTCTAAGGGGGGAATTCCTCCCTCCATGGCCCCCGCCCAATGTTGATCAAGCCCCTACCTTCTCATTAAAACAGCTTGCAAAAAGACCTAGAATGCCTACACCTCAGACCAGACTTCATAAACATCAGAGCAGTGCTGAATGCCAAACACCTTTCTAAGGGGGGAAAAAAAAAGAATAAGGTGAGATCGCTTCATTCTTCTGCAACCTAAAAATAAACGGAAGGGCTTCTCCCTGCTTCAGGGAGTGCATATGGATTTCTTGCTGACATTCGATTCTCTGAACTGAATGTCACACTCGCTGAGAACAGTTAAAAAAAATAATAATGCTAGACTGTTATCATTATTAGAAGGGCAAGAAGAATGAAATATCATGATTATCATTAGGAAACCCTGTAAAACATATTTGTACATTATCTTGGGGCAAATACAAGTGTCATGTGTTACCAATTGTTAGGCAAAGAACGTGGTAATATATTGTTCCCCTCCGGCCCTCTGCACAGCTCAACACAGGACAGAAATGATGTGCACGGTGTGTGCCAGCATCCAGACCATGCCGGCACGGTGCCTGGGGGGCAGAGGGCTGCCCCAGGACTTGTAACACAAGGAAACAGTTGAACCGCGGGATAGATGCAGTAGCGGCAAAGGAAGGTATTCCGAGGCCAGGCTGGCCACCTAGAAAGGTGGACCAGACCTTCCCTGTGGGAAAGAGTCCCGGGCCCCCTCTTCACCAGGGTTTGGACAGGGCCCAGCAGCCAGAATGCGAGGGCTAGCTCAGCGTGTAGGGATTTGATTTCGCACTCAGGAGGCCTGAGTTTCCCAGGAAGAAACTGATTCGCCTTTTCTCTTCTGAGACATTACATGTCAGAAAAGAGGCTTAGGAGCAAAGTTGGTTTGGAGAAAAACATTCCAAAGAGCCTTACTCTATGAACCCTAGGCAAGTCTGCAAATGAAGGGTGTTTTGTCCTGTTTTATTTATTGTTTGATACTTTAGCATCAAAAGCCTTTCTGAGAATGTCAACAAGAATGGTTCTGTCATAGGTGCACATATTTCACGTCACTGTTGTGGGCTCACAATCCCCCTTCTAGTTCATCCAGCAGCCCTTTGAGGCCCCGGGTTTCCCACTTAGAAACTTTTGGTCCAATAGCCACAACATGGAATCAGCCTAAATACCCATCCATGGTAGACTGGATAAAGAAAATGTGATACATATACACCATGAAAAGCTATGCGGTCATAAAAAGAATGAGATGATGTCTTTTGCGGGGACATGAATGGAACTGGAGGCCATTATCCATGGCAAAGTAACACAGGAACAGAAAACCAAACCCCACATGTTCCACTTATAAGTGAGAGCTAAATGATGAGAACATGTGGACACATAGAGGAGAACAACGCACACTTGGGCTGATTGAAGAGTGGGATGTGGGAGGAGGGAGAGGATCAGAGAAAA
>NW_012105142.1:2295932-2297737 GCF_000951045.1 Mandrillus leucophaeus
TCGCCCAGGCTGGAATGCAATGGCACAATCTCACCTGCAACCTCCGCCTCCCAGGTTCAAGAGATTCTCCTGCCTCAGGCTCCCGAGTAACTGGGATTACATGCACCTGCCGCCAAGCCTGGCTAGTTTTTTTATTTTTAGTAGAGACGGGGTTTCGCCATGTTGACCAGGCTTGTCTGTCTCGAATTCCTGACCTCAGGTAATTCACCTGCCTCGGCCTCCCAAAGTGCTGGGATTATGGGCATGAGCCACCCTGCCCAGCTCCAGGGTGGTCCTGATGGCTACAGAGCTTCTCCAAGACCACGCACCTTCTAGTTCTCCAGCCTCCTGTACACACATGAAAACTAAGACATTTTTAAAAGCATCTTACTGGGTATATACTCAAAGGAATATAAGTCACTCTACTATAAAGACACTTGCACATGTATGTTTCCTGCAGCACCTTTCACAATAACAAAGACATGGAACCAACCCACATGCCCATCAATGATAGACTGGATAAATAAAATGTGGTACATATAGACCATGGAATACTATGCAGCCATAAAAAGGAATGAGATTCTGTCCTTCGTAGGGACATGGATGAAGCTGGAAACCATCATCCTCAGCAAACTAATACAGGAACAGAAAACCAAGCACCGCATGTTCTCACTTATAAATAGGAGTTGAACGATGAGAACACATGGACACAGGGAGGGGAACACCACACACTGGGGCCTGTCGGGGGACTGGGCGGCAAGGAGAGGGAGAGAATTAGGACAAACAGATAATGCATGCGGGGCTTAAAACCTAGATGTCGGGTTGATAGGTGGAGCAAACCACCATGGCACATGTATATCTAAGTAACATACCTGCACGTTCTGCACATGTATCCTGGAAGTTAAATTTAAAACAAACAAACAAACAAACAAAAAACATGTTTCATGCCCCCTGACACAAAGCATACATTGGAAAGAACGACTTAGGACCGCGTTATTTGAGGCTCCTTTCTCAAACTGGAGAAAGGTAATGCTAGATCATCAAAATGCAAAGCTGAATAGAGAAGAAAAAAAAATAAACCGAGGGGAATCTCTAAACCCTAAAGAAAGCCAAAGCATCTTATTTTCAAAATAGAAGTCCGAGCCATGCAAAATAGAAATATCCGGACGCGAAACCAAGCTCTCCCATCATACTTAGAACCCATTTTAAACCAGGAGAGAGAATGTCAGATAATCAAAATTCACATGCGAAAACAGCCACGCTTCTTCCTGTTAGCTGCGATTAATACTAGCAGTTAGAGAAAGGCTAAAAAAATGAAGTCATACATTATTTTTTTTTTTTCCTCATAGGTATGGATTTTATTTGACCTATTGCTTTTAAAATAGAATACCTTCCCAGGCACACTTTACATGATAAAACTCAGAGACAAAAGAGAGAAAATGCAAATCAATTCTACATTACATGTATGTTGCCGCATTTGGCAAAATCAAATGAGATCTTTTCATCTTCTTACTGTAGAACAAAAACAGAGCAATATTATGAAATCTCACAGAGCTTTATTTCTCGGCGTCTTTTGTGTCCAGCCTTTTAAATTCAGGTTTTTCTGCCTTTTTTACTGACAAGCCCACAATTTTCAGAAAAGAAAGCTAGCATTAATTAAGACAGTGCCAGATGTAATTTTCTTGGGAAGTAAATTTCTGCACAACTAAAGGTTACGGAGACCTTTTCACTGTCAAAATTTACTACAGCCTGTGAATGTTAATGTTTCTAATGAAGACATGTTCTCTGTCCCTGAACTTAAAAGTACCCAGAGAAGAAGGCAAAGA
>NW_012105142.1:2299653-2302086 GCF_000951045.1 Mandrillus leucophaeus
GGCTTTGCACCCTCTGAATCCCAACCTTGTGTGAAAATCAGCCCTCTGGGTCTGGGTGCCTGATGGTCCAGGGCATGGATTTGAGCTGCTTAAACTCCAGTGCAAAGCTCACCTCTGCCTGTGGCTTTGCTGGCTTCCTTTTGCAGGCGCTGAGCACCAGAGTGTCCAAAGTCACTTCTCAAAGTGTGGTTCCACCCTCACACACCTGTCCAGGCCTCCCGAATCACAATCCGCATTTCCACAAGATTGCCGGGTGCTCTGCACGTGTGCTAGAGTGTGGGGAGTGGTGGTCTCAAGTTTCTCTTTTGTCTTCACTCCCAGGACACTTGGAGCCGAGTCTCACATGAGGAGGAATTGGCTCGTCTCAGATCTTTTGATTTTCTCTCTTCTGGTTTTAGCTCTCATTTTTCAAATGGAGTGTTTAATTTCCTGAGCAGTTACAAGCCAGGCAGGTAGGATATGAAGAGGTAGATAGTCAGTTCAGCTGCAGGCAGCCTGCCTGGACGTTGTGTGCCCTGAGCCCCTTCCCAAAGCCATGGGCTCCCATAGCCCTGAACACACTCCCACTGCCCCTGACAAGTCTGAGACATCTAAACATAACGCAGCCACCTGCTAATGGTTCTGTCCTCTATGGGAAACTAGAATCCTAGAATAAGGACAGGAGCCTCTTGCCTAAGCGTCTGGGGGGAAAACTGAGGCCCTGGGTTGGAAAGGGAGAGAGGGGGTGAAAGGCTTGTAGGAGGTTCAGGCAAAGTCTAGATCTGGACTCTGATCCCTCCTATCACTCCCCATATGGACCCACACTGACCACCAAGGACCCCCAGCGGTCCCCATGGACTCCCCATAGACTCACTCCAAACGCCATATTTCCGCAGCTTCCAAAGCTCTTCCACAGACCCCAAGCATGTCCCTCAGCCTCCAGTGGACCCGTAGGCCACCCACTGCACATGGGTGACCCTGAACAAGCTGCTGTCTTTAGGGGAGAAGCCCCACTCCCAGCTGGCGCTGTGAGCACCCTCCTTTCTCTTTGCATTTTAGACCCCTTCTCCCCCGACTTGCCCACTCGTTCTGTGTACAATGCTAAGTTGTGAAAAATGCGTGATGACATTAACCTGAGGTGTTATTTATAAATATGTTATAATTTATTAAATTACATGGCACTCGACAACAACTCAGATAAAGAGAAAGCACACGGGAGTGTGAACATAGCACATGCACTATTTTAATAATCCCTTTATCTTAAAATATTGCCTCCTATCCAGCTGTCATGGAGCAGCAGGAGAGTCTGTTAACATGGAGACAAGGGGCGTCTCTCCAACAGGCTCCACGGTGAGTTATTAAATGAGCGAGAGGCGCCCACTCATCATTTGATCAACACACGTAAATTATGTATAATGGGTTCCTTCGTGTAAAAAGCTCCTGGAACGTTGAGGAAGACATATCCCACCTGGGGGTCCAGAACAGAGCGTCCCCTCCGCCTGCTCCTCTCTGTCCTCTAAAGCAACTTCTGCCCGACTTGAACCCTAAGCTTTCCTCTAGCACCCTCATCATTCTTGACCACACCCGGGGAACCATTGGTACTCTATTTTACTTAATATTTTTATTGAATTTATATTCATTCTTTTTTACTTAAATGGATTTAATTTTTAAAAGAAGTTTTATATTATTACTATGTATAGAAAACTAATAGCACTTACCATAAATATGAAATAACCATTAAAAAGAACTTATAATGGAAACAAACCATGTAATTAAATTTCGGCTCAATATGAAGGCTTGATGAGGCCTGAGTCCTTCTCTTTCTATTAAAAGGGGTGGCCAGCCAATGTCACAGAGACATTCAAGCTGTGCCGGAGCCAAAGACAGTCTTCTTCCCTGACCTCGGGCGGACTGAAAGTGTCCAGGCAGGCCCTAGTTGGACACCACGCTGGCTGGATATCATTAAAATCCCCTCAAGTTTCCATGGCAGGACTGCCCCACATTTTTGGGCCCAAATCCAGATCAATGATCCCATCGCTGTTCTCTTAGGCTTCACAATGCAGGTGGAACAGATGACAGTCCTCCTTCCTGTGTGCTATTGTAGAGGGTATTTCGGAGTGGTGAGGACAGGACCCAGGAGGCTGGGAGCTGAGTCCAGCTCTGTAGTATGACTTTGGACAAGTCACTCCTTCTGTCTCCCATCATCAGAATTCAGGGTGGTTTTTGTTGCTGTTGTTGTTGTTGTTGTTGTTGTTTTGTTTTGTTTTGTTTTGTTTTTGCTGTTGTTGTTTTGAGACAAAGTCTCGCTGTGTCGCCCAGGCTGGAATGCAATGGCACAATCTCACCTGCAACCTCCGCCTCCCAGGTTCAAGAGATTCTCCTGCCTCAGGCTCCCGAGTAACTGGGATTACATGCACCTGCCGCCAAGCCTGGCTAGTTTTTTTATTTTTAGTA
>NW_012105142.1:2303671-2305922 GCF_000951045.1 Mandrillus leucophaeus
TGTTTTATTTATTGTTTGATACTTTAGCATCAAAAGCCTTTCTGAGAATGTCAACAAGAATGGTTCTGTCATAGGTGCACATATTTCACGTCACTGTTGTGGGCTCACAATCCCCCTTCTAGTTCATCCAGCAGC
This sequence comes from Mandrillus leucophaeus, assembly GCF_000951045.1. Lineage (NCBI taxonomy): Eukaryota > Metazoa > Chordata > Mammalia > Primates > Cercopithecidae > Mandrillus > Mandrillus leucophaeus. The sequence continues at coordinate 2,303,807 of NW_012105142.1, forward strand.
CCTTTGAGGCCCCGGGTTTCCCACTTAGAAACTTTTGGTCCAATAGCCACAACATGGAATCAGCCTAAATACCCATCCATGGTAGACTGGATAAAGAAAATGTGATACATATACACCATGAAAAGCTATGCGGTCATAAAAAGAATGAGATGATGTCTTTTGCGGGGACATGAATGGAACTGGAGGCCATTATCCATGGCAAAGTAACACAGGAACAGAAAACCAAACCCCACGTGTTCCACTTATAAGTGAGAGCTAAATGATGAGAACATGTGGACACATAGAGGAGAACAACGCACACTTGGGCTGATTGAAGAGTGGGATGTGGGAGGAGGGAGAGGATCAGAGAAAAACAACTAATGGATACTAGGCTTAATATCTGGGTGACAAAATAACCTGCACAACAAACCCCCATTACGCAAGCTCACCTATGTAGCAAACCTGCACATGTACCCCTGAACTTAAAATAAAAGTCAAAAATAAAATAAAAAAATAAAATAGACAAAAAGAGACAACTTTGGTCCTTGCGTTCTAGAGGGGGCTTTCTAGTCTCTGGCTTCCAGAGATCCCTAATTCCTGGGAGCATCTCTGGAGCTCTCTGCTCCATGTTGAACATCGACTCAACAGCCCCCTGGATGCCCAGGAAGGAAGGAAGCTCTCCTAGTCCAGGGACCCAGTCAAGGCCCCTCATGAGTCCAAGGTGGGTGTCTACTATTCCCAGTACCCTCTCTGCACCTGGTGGTTGGACAGAGGGTCTGAAGCGGTGAGGAAGCCCCAGGACAGCACTCTTGGTGCAGCCACAGAGAAGGAACAACCTCTGCCTAGGGACAAGAGGACACTGCTTGGAAAATGCATGCCCACAGTCTCTGGGACTCCTGGATGCTGCAGCTGGGACCACCTTCCAAAGGCTCGGCATCTCTTGGATTCGGGTTTGCCTAGAGAAGCAACACTGTCTCTGGGCCATGAAAGAGCTGGACACCTTTGTCTTTGCAGATCAGAGCTCACCTAAGGCTTCCTGTGTGCTCTGCTCCTGGAGACAGCCTAAGGGACAAGTCACTGGGTGCCTCTGAAGCCAGCCCTCTCTCCCCAGGCAGCCTCCCTCATCCCCTACGCGACTGCGAGAGAAGACGGTCTACTCAGAGAAGCCTGGGCTTGCCGCCTCCCTGTGTGCCGTGACATTTTGTAAGTAAGCCTCTTTGTCCTCAAAGGAATGATTCACTAATGATAGCATTTCGGGCAACTTGGCTGGAGGCAAGGAAGGTAATTTGGGACAGGAGTCCCAACTCACACCAAGTCTGAGACATCTAAACATAATACAGTCACCTGCTAATGGTTCTATCCCTTACAGGAAACTAGAATCCTAGAATAGTGATAGGAGCCTCTTGCCTAAGCTCCTTGTGGGAAAATCGAGGCCCTGGGTGGGAGAGAGAGCGGGGATGAAAAGCTTACAGGAGGTTCAGACAGAATCTAGGCCTGGACTCTGATCCCTCCTGGGTGGCATCTTTCCATTTGGCTTTGCACCCTCTGAGTCCCAACCTTGTGTGAAAATCAGCCCTCTGGGTCTGGGTGCCTGATGGTCCAGGGCATGGATTTGAGCTGCTTAAACTCCAGTGCAAAGCTCACCTCTGCCTGTGGCTTTGCTGGCTTCCTTTTGCAGGCGCTGAGCACCAGAGTGTCCAAAGTCACTTCTCAAAGTGTGGTTCCACCCTCACACACCTGTCCAGGCCTCCCGAATCACAATCCGCATTTCCACAAGATTGCCGGGTGCTCTGCACGTGTGCTAGAGTGTGGGGAGTGGTGGTCTCAAGTTTCTCTTTTGTCTTCACTCCCAGGACACTTGGAGCCGAGTCTCACATGAGGAGGAATTGGCTCATCTCAGATCTTTTGATTTTCTCTCTTCTGGTTTTAGCTCTCATTTTTCAAATGGAGTGTTTAATTTCCTGAGCAGTTACAAGCCAGGCAGGTAGGATATGAAGAGGTAGATAGTCAGTTCAGCTGCAGGCAGCCTGCCTGGACGTTGTGTGCCCTGAGCCCCTTCCCAAAGCCATGGGCTCCCATAGCCCTGAACACACTCCCACTGCCCCTGACAAGTCTGAGACATCTAAACATAACGCAG
>NW_012105142.1:2308527-2339914 GCF_000951045.1 Mandrillus leucophaeus
TTTGACGAATGTATCTGGAGCCTGTGCATTAATGTAGGGAACTCTCGGCTCCTGGTGCACGTTGTAATTATAGTGTTTGGATAGCCTTGTTTTCTAAACAAGGAATATTGCCATAAATTGGCAATTTTGCATGAGGAGTGGGATTGTAGTAGGTTCTGTATGTTACAAATGAGCTCCTAGTATAGTAAGCATTCACCCCATTAGGCTTAAAGATGTTCACCTTCTGACTCTGGGACAGGTGGGGAGGGAAGCTGGCGGGAGACCCACGTCTTCCAAGACTGGCCACCAGCATTGGCATGGGAGGACCCTGGGTTTCCCGTTCTCTGACCTCTCAACGTCTGTGCTCAGAAGGCTTTTGCAGGCTGCCTTGGTGTCTGAAGACACAAAATATTTTTTCTTTTCTTTTTTTTTTTTCTGGCCAGTCTTTTAATTTTGTTTTGGAGGCTTGAATGCCAGTTACATCAGCATTTTCTATCTAACTCCCAGGGGAGAAGACTGTGTGGATGGAGAGGAAGCAGGGCCTTCCACCTCTCCCTGGGGAGCATGGTGGTGCTCTTGCTAGAGGTTCCTGGACTAAGACATTGACAGGACCCAGTTTCACGACTTCTTGATTTTTTCTTCTTTAGTAAGTTGAGGAAGGAGGTACCATGACCCTATTTGGGATTAAAAGACAATCATTTTGTTCACCTAATAATGCTTTTCCAGGAATCTCTTTTAAGGAAACAATCCATAATGACCACAAAGATGTGCACACAAAGATGTCCTCCTTATACAAAAATGGCAATGACAAGTAGAAGAATAAAAGACTGAGAGTTCAACAATGTGGAAATGATGAAATAAACTATGATACACTCATAAAATGGAATATTACACAAGCATCAGCCTTTTTGATTAAGTAGATACTTCAGTCAAACGGAAAGTATTTATATCCTATAACATGTAAAAAGCAAGATACAAAATTTTGTGATCTTCACTTTGTTAAAAGAAAAAGAAAATGCCTGATTTGTGCAATAAACTATATGATTACTGCTCCAAAGGGGAATTTGGGGATGCTGTATCCTGTGCAAGAAGAAATCATGAGGATTCAACCATCCACATAACTCATATAAAAAAAATAAGTTTACAAATAAAAAACAAAAGCTAACAATTACAATGAAGTAGCACAGATTCTGCCCCCTGGTCCACTGGGGTGGACAGAATCTATGTCTCAGAGTGGGACTGAGGTGGAGGCGTCACTGAAAAGCTTCCTCAGTCTCAACTTGGGGCCGGGCACACTGGCTCACACCTGTAATCCCAGCACTTTGGGAGTTCGAGGTGGGCGGATCACTTGAGCCCAAGGGTTTGAGACCAGCCTGAGCAACAAAGTGAGACCTTGTGTTACTACAAAAAAAAAAAAAAAAAAATTAGCCAAGCATAGTGGCATGTGGCTGTAGTCCCAACTACTCAGGAGGCTGAGATGAGTGGATCGCTTGAGCCTGGAAGGTGATGGTTGCATTGAGCTATGATGGCACTACTGCACTCTAGCTTGAGTGACAGAGCAAGACCCTGTGTCAAACAACAACAACAAAAACATTGAGTTGGCAGATCCTGGGAGACTATTCAGTGGTCATTTTGCCTCTTGGTGATTTTCCCTTTGTGCATGGCTTTGGGCTCTACCTGCCTGGGAGGATAGCACACGTCCCTGTCCCCCACTCCTGTGCCCGCCCTGCCCCTGGCATGCTCCTGCGTGCTCATCCTACAGAGCCTCTCCTCTCAGTCTTACCTCTTTGCCCTCCTCCAACCAACTGGGATGATTCTCTCAACTGACTCCCTTGGAATTGCCCCAAACTCTTCCAATCACATCTCTGCAGGGCATCTGGAGACCGGGCAGCCAGCAGATGTCTGTGGAGTGTCTGTATCATCATCTGAAAGGGTGCCCTCATTCAGAGGGTGACTGAGGAACAGAGGAAAGCCCACAGCAGACGAGCGAGCTTACAGCCGTGGAAGGGAGTGGAGGAGAGTAGGGCAGGAGAACAAGGAGAACATGTGCAATGCGTTACCTCCAAACACCTCTGTCCCATCTGCCTTCAGGACTCCCAGCCTGACTCTAGGAAAGGAAGAAGAGCAGGAGGAGAAGTAAAACCCTGGATAAATCCAGCCTGGCCCAGGATTCACACTTTTCCAGTGGACCACGGTTCTCTGACTACGGTGAGTGCTGTCCCCAGACCGGCAGCATCGGTGTCACCTAGGACCTTGTTAAACATGCAGATTCTCAGGCCTCACCCCAGACCTCCTCACTCAGGAACTCTGGGGGGCTGGGGCGCAGCCCTCCAGCTGCTGCCGAGGAACACCGAGGTGTAGGAGTCACAGTGCTAGAGAGACAGTGGGATCCAACATATGTCCAGTGGCCTTTGCTCTTGAACTGAGCTAGAGTTAGAAGGAGGCGCATGAGTTTGAGTTGTTTAAATGATGGTAAATGCGCCAGGCACAGTGGCTCACGCCTGTAATCCCAGCACTTTGGGAGGCTGAGGTGGGCAAATCACCTGAGGTCAGGAGTTCGACACCAGCCTGGCCAACATGGTGAAACCCCGTCTCTACTGAAAACACAAAAATTAGCCAGGCATGGTGATGTGCACCTGTAATCCCAGCTACTCGGGAGGCTGAGGCAGGAGAATCACTTGAACCTGGAAGGCAGAGGATGCAATGAGCTGAGATAGTGCCACTGCACTCCAGCCTGGGTGACAGAGTAAGACTCTGTCTCAAAAAAAGAAAAAAAAAAGACAAAAGAAGAAATGATGGTAAATGAGTGACTGATGGGTTGATGTGTTCTGAATTGACTGACGATCCAACAGTCTGTGTCGCTGCAGGCACAGGGTGATGCGGTCTCTCAGGCTGTGTGGAGACGGTGTATGCATCACTCTTCTTCTGTGCTCTGTGAGGTTTCCCTGAGTGTGCCCAGTCAGTGCCCTGTCTCACTACCATTTACCTGGTGAGTTGAAGTGATTGTCCCCTACCTGGCCCACATGAAAACCATGCCTTTCCAGCATGCTCAGATTACTAAGCAAACCACCAAAGTGCCCAGGTCTACACAGGCCACACACAGTCAGCCACATGCGTCTGGGGGTCACCTGAACAGTCGAGGACAGCAGCAAGGAAGACCTGTCAAAATGACAACTGGCCACACTCCACCTCCACTGTCCAGGAGGGATTTGTAACTTTAGAGCTCACATAGGTGAAGGGAAGAGCAAGAGCGAATTTGAGACCTGGATTACATGATTTGAATCCCAGGGTTGACCCAGAGGTGTCCACATTCCCCTGCTGCTAAAAATAAGACACACCTGATGACTTTCACCAGTGCACCGTCCCCAGGCTCCTGTAGGGATTGCAGCACGGGACGGATTCCTGCAGGCTACCCCAGATAGGGCATTTGGACTTTAGGGCTGGCTGTCGACATTAGAGGGGCAGTGATGAACGGAACAGCAAACCTACCTGTACACCTATTATTTTTCTCTTTTTGTGTGTTTACAAAAGTATGAGTTTCATACCCAGCACCCCCACCCCGAGCGCTCTCCATCTCTATTATGCAAAATAAGTCTTTTATTTCCCCCTTCCTCCTTGCCCCCTTTCCTCCTCCCCTCCTTCCATCTCTTCCCTCCTGCCTTTTCTCTCTCTGCCTCCTAGCCCTAGTAGAGTGACTGAGACACATGAGCAGGTAAATCACAGCCTGGCTGAGCCGTATGTGGAGATCCAAGGTTGCCAAAGTGCTGATGAGCTCTCTGCAGGTCACAGTCTCAACTTCTCCCACCTGTTATTTCCCGCAAATGCTCATTCTCTCAACAGGCTTGTAGCATAGGTCTAAGGGAATCTCTGTAACTCACACATTTTCTTTGCAAACGGTCATTGAATGCCCCTCTGCCAGCTCTGAACTCGGAAGGTCACAAATACTGATGAGATAGGGCCTGGCCCTCCAGTGTGGACCAGCACCAACCATGGAAGCCACCTTGTAGGAATCACCTAGAGGGGCCAATGAGATCCCCAAGGGGCAGGGTGCTCCTGTTCCCAGGGCCTCGGGGAAAATTCACTTTCTAGAAGACATCTCACAGAACAGGAGGCTATGAGAGTCCTCAGGGCGATGAGGGGAAAGTGATTTATCTCATCACAGCATCTTCTGATCAGCCCTGTCTCACCTGGCAGGTGCAAAGAGCTTGGAGTGGAGGCACAGTGGGATGCCGGGGGTAGAAATGTGGCTTCAGCTCAAAGCTCCGAGAAGAGGGTGGCACGCGAGTCATGAAATATAGGTGGAGAAGGTCACGGAAATGGAAAATTTCTCTGCATCCGTGGAAAGGGCAGACTCAGAGAAGCTGGGAAAATGACATCAGTGAATTCACCTCAGGATACGAAAATGCATGTGCCTGTGCTCAGGAACTGCCCAGACCTCCAGGGCGTGATCTGCAGCAGGTGTCCCGGACCTGGAGAGGGTGATCTGCTGTGAACGCCCCGACCTGCAGAGGGTGATTGGCCAGAGGGTGATCTGCCAGAGGGTGATTGGCTGTGAACGCCCCAAACCTGCAGAGGGTGATCTGCCAGAGGGTGATTGGCTGTGAACGCCCCAGACCTGCAGAGGGTGATCTAGGGTGAATGCCCCAGATCTGTAGAAGGTGATCTTCGGTGGGTGCCCCGGATGTGCAAAGGGTGATCTGCAGCGAACGCCCCAGATCTCCAGAGGGTGATCTGCGGTGGGCACCCCGGACCTCCAGAGGGTGATCTGCGGTGGGCACCCCGGACCTCCAGAGGGTGATCTGCGGTGGGCACCCCGGACCTCCAGAGGGTGATCTGCGGTGGGCACGCCGGACCTCCAGAGGGTGATCTGCGGTGGGCGTCCCGGATCTGCAGAGGGTGATCTGTGGTGTGTACCCCGGACCTCCAGAGGGTGATCTGCGGTGGGCACCCCGGACCTCCAGAGGGTGATCTGTGGTAGGTGTCCTGGACCTCCAGAGGGTGATCTGCGGTGGGTGCCCCGGACCTCCAGAGGGTGATCTGCGGTGGGCGCCCCGGACCTCCAGAGGGTGATCTGTGGCGTGTACCCCGGATCATCAGAGGGTGATCTGCAGTGGGTGCCATACTAAAATCTAGCCAGGCACTAATGGTGTCTTTTCCCTTGGTCTCACCCTTATTCCGGCAAGGATAAAGGGCCCCTTCCAATCATCTGGAAGACCCAAAGAGGCCCCACAAGGAGAAAGCCTCCCACTGGCCCCATGAAATAAGGGATGTCCTTCCTTCCATTCAGAATTGTAGTTTCTCATCCTGAGAGTTGAAAGAGAGGGCATAAGAAGACACTATCCTTCCCAGAGGCCAAGGATTCCAGGTTAACAATGAGGCCAACAGTTATTTTATACCATACACATACTTTTGAAATTATAATGCAGCTTTGCCAATTCTCGTTGAGCTTGGGGACCACTGTGACCCTTAGCTTATTTTCTGCCCAGCTTCCCTCAGGCTATCACAGGCTCTTGTCTGATAGAAAAACTGGTAGAACTCTCTAGTTCTTTTTCCCCAGTCACCATAGCCATTCCAGCAAACATGACCAAACCACTCCAGAAAGACATAGGCTGAGCCTTGCGGTAGGTGGGGCTGGAAAGGGTGTGGACACGAGAACCATTTCCATTTCAGATACTGAGGCTGAGGTCTACAGATCCTAAATGCCACATCCAACGCACAGAGCTATACCCAAAAGATCAAATCCTGGAGCTCAGGCCTAGCCTGCTCCAGCAAGCAAGTTCTTTACCCTGTTCCACTCACTCACCAGCCCAGTTTAAGTTCCTCCTCCTGCAGGAAGCCCTCCTGATTGACTCCGGCCTGCTTCACACTCCTCTGTCACATACGTGGTACCTCTCTGAGTTTGGTCACTCTCTGGCAGCCCTGGACCTGTGATGTGACAGGTGCTCTCTTTCCCCTTGTTCCCCCATCTGGGCACACAATGGCAGGAGATGCTCAGAACCCATTTGCCAACAGAATGCACTGCCTGTTGAAAGAGCTCCAAATTCTCAGTCTTCAGCCTGGGCAATCTACAAGGGGTGTGGTGGGTCCCGGGGGAGACTAACTTATGATCTCTGGGCTCCTAGGAGACTTTGGAGGGAGGCCTGTGGACTGCAATGCTGGCTGAAGAAGAGAGAGAACCAGTCCCGGAATGAGAAGGGGACAGGAGAGGGGCTGTGATGGGAAAGCTAAAATATACTGCCTTTGATTTTCATGCTAGCAAAACCCTGGCTTGCCCCACAGCACCAACACATGGCTGAGGGAGAGCAGAAAGAGAAATTCATACGCAGCTGCTGGACACTGAAGATTCTTGGCATCTATGAATAACCAAGACTTCCACGGCTGCCCCAGTGAGTGGCAAGGGATGTGGCCAGCTGCCAGGAGTGCTGCGGCCAGGGCGGCCGGCAAGCCCATGCCCACCAGTCACAACCCTGCAGCTACAGCTCATCACACCCCCAAACCCAAAACGGTCAGTTTTTTTTTTTTTTTTTTCATTTTTCAGGAGAAATTGCAAATCTCGCTCTTTACATAGGCTATTCCAATTAAAAACTTTATATCATTGAAAACAATTTCAACACTCAACAGACCAAGTGAAACCTTTTAATGGGCCAGGTGAGGCCTGAGGCCCTTCCGTTGATGGCCTCTGATTGGAGCTCAGCCCTTCCCCCTTTGCTTGGTCTCAGAGGAAAGGACAGGGCTGGGGACACAGCTGGCAGCTGCCAGGGGCTTCCCTTTTTGGGAGTCCTGGTCAGGTGGCACTTCTCTTTGGGAGTGCTGCCCCATATCCGTGACAGCGTCCCCTCCAGGCGCCAGGCCTCCTGTCCTTGGTCCTCCCTCCCCTGCTGTTGTCAAGCACAAGCTCAGCCCGTGCGCGGGGTCCTGAGTCCCTGTGCCTATCTCCCCAGGCACTTCCCACTGTTTCTGTTCATCCAGCTCTGTCCCCAGCAGGATGCTGCTGCCCGCCTGCCTGACAACTGTCAGCCCGAGGTGTGGACACCTTCTCCTTGGTGGCTTCCCCTTTTTCATTAGGTTTGACAATGCGTTTTTCTGAGATTAATAGTACAGGGGGAGCCAGGATATGAGGCTTTTAGTGGTGACAAACTGCCAGGCCCAGGTGGCTCTGGAAGTGGTGCAGCAGGAAGGGGCCAACACAGCGCCCCATGGGGCTGGAGGAGAAGGAGTGAGGGCTGCTATGTCCATCAGAGCCTGGATCTGGCTGGAGCAGGGCAGCCCCTGCTCCTCATCCCTACCCTTTCCCAGGCAGCAAAGTCAGTCCTGCTCAACCCCGGCACTGCTTGCTTCATCTCAGAGGAAAGCACAGGGCTGGGAACACAGTCTGTCCCCAGTAGCAGAGACCCCACCCCCCGCACACACAGTCTCAACACACCTGTGAGTGTCTGTCGTGGGCTGCTGCTAGGCCCTGGTGCTCATCAGAGCGTAGGAAGAGGCCATGAAGGCCAGGCTCCCCCTGCTCAGGCACTTCTGTTCTCAGCCCTGTTAGTCCTGTCCTCCTGGTTCCTTCGTCTTCCACCAGCCCAACCTGGGAATCTCCAGAGAGAGGAGGGCTTGAAAACCCAAGGAAGCAAGAGTGCACACCCATCTGGACACTTCCATGACACCCATCCCTACTATCTACCTTCTGTTACCACCACCCAGTACCGAGAACAGCAAACCACACCTTTCTTATTGTGTGGGAAGAAAGGGCCTTGGGGTGTAACCCAGGAAATTCAAGGGAAAGATGCACATCTATTAATTCTCGAAAATGTTTTTTCAAGATATAACACTCTCTTCACATACAAACACATATGCACACATGCATAGATACATACAAGTGTGTATATATATATATATACACACACACACACACATGCATGCTCAGAAACACAAGCATAGCCTCGCATATGCACATATATGCACCTGCTTACACAGGCTCAAAAGCGCATGTGAACTCAGAGGTGTACTTCTACTTGCACAAGCCAGACATGCACACTTACTCTCTCTCTCACACACACACACACACACACACCTGCTCTTTCCCTGGGAACCGCCTCTGGCCCTAGCTCAGGTTCAGCTTGAATCTCTAGGCTGGAGGGGCCTATAGAGATGTGATTCAGGTCCCACCTTGGATCAGTGAGCAAGCTGCAGCCCAGAGAGGTGGCGTTTTCCCAGGGCCACACAGCTTTTCAGGACGTGAGCTGAGGTTGAAACCCTGACATAGCTACTCCAACCCAGGGTCTTTGTCCAGATGAACTAATTCCTTAGACTTTTTGGATAAAAATACTTCGCAGTTTATATTACTTCTTTTAACTTTCCTGATTCATTTGGGAGGTCACTGTCATTATGACGACTGAACCTGTTTTCTGGATTGGCCTAGACGGGAGAAATGTTTCACCCAAACATGGAGCTGGTAATCCAGGCAGGGCTTGTCTCCAGACCCCTGGCTGCAAGGCTGAATCACTTGGGTCCACTCAGCAGCCTTCACCTCTCCTAAGCGACTGAATCATCACCTGATCCAATGGAAGTCCTTTCTCTGCCCTCAGCCCTCAGCTCTGTTGGACCATGGGAAGAATGGAGCTGATGGTAAATATTTTTTGATGACATGTAAAAATGGTGTGACCTTGGGCAGGTCACTTCAGCTACCTAGGCATTCATTTACCAAGCTACGAAATACAGGGAGTGTGGCAATAGCTATCTTTCAGTGTTGTTTGAATAACTAAACTGATAAATATACACATATTTTTAGACGGCAGGGCATTGTACAAAAATGTGAGAAAATGTTATTGAGAACTGCTTTAAAGAGCTTAGGACAATGATGGCACAGATGGGGCTCTTTCTCCGTGGAATCTCTCATTCTGTCGTTTGTCTGCTATGGCTAGGACACAACTGTCAAAGTCAGGTGACTGAATGCAAAAAGATATTTACAATGACTGAAACCAACAAGAGACTAATATCAGGACTACAGGACCTCCTGCAAAACAAACAGAAAGACAGCAGCCTAATATAAATATGAGGGAAACGTATGAACAAGCAGTTCTCAGAAGGGAAAACCCAAAAAGTTTAGAAGCATGTGAAGAAGTGTTCAAAATCGTTAGTAATCAGAAAAACACAATCTTTTTATTTTTATTTTTATTTTTTTGAGACGGAGTCTCACTGTCGCCCAGGCTGGAGTGCAGTGGTGCGATCTTGGCTCACTGCAAGCTCTGCCTCCCAGGTTCACGTCATTCTCCTGCCTCAGCCTCCTGAGTAGCTGGGATTACAGGCGCCCACCACCACGCCCAGCTACTTTTTTTGTATTTTTAGTAGAGACGGGGTTTCACTGTGTTAGCCAGGATGGTCTCGATCTCCTGACCTCATGATCCACCCGTCTTGACCTCTCAAAGTGCTGGGATTACAGGCGTGAGCCACTGCACCCGGCCAGAAAAGCACAATTTTAACGGATGAGCTGTTACTTGGCAACTATTAGGCAAAATTAGTAAGAGGCAATGCTAAGTAAATAGCAGAGACATGAGGGCGGAGGGGCCTGGGGCACTGATGGTGGGAGAATAGACTCTGAAGCCCTGCAAAGGGGCCGCCTCTAATATTTCTTGGAGATTCAAACCCTGAATTCATACGTTCCAGCTCTCTTTTGCTGCATAGCAAGCCACCGTATACTCAGTGGCTTTAAAAAGTCAATTATTATTCTGCTCATTATCTTCAAATTGGGCAGTGCTTAGTAGGGAAAGCTCATTGCTGCCCCTTGTGGCCAGGGTAGCTCAGAGGCTGGGGGTAACTTGATAGATGGTGGCTGGAACCACCAGAAACTCACTCCCATGCCTGACGCTTGCTGGCCATCAGCTAGCATCCTAGTTGAGGCTGTTGACCGAGATTCTTCCAGGTGACTTCATCTTCACCACTCAGCATGGTGGCTGGGTCCCAAGAGTGAGGGGCCCCACGGATCAAGAAAAAGGTGCATGATATTTCAATGACCTAACCTCAGCATTATGTAGTACCGTTTCAACTGGCTCCAACCCAGGATCAAGAAAAGAGAATGAGAACCTCACCTCTCAATGAAGTATCAACCTCACATTGTAGAAAGTGTGTGAGGATGGGATAGGTATGGTCACCATTTTTAGAAAATGCTGTCTTCTACATCCTATTACCCAGGATCTCTGCGCCTGGGTTTCTACCTCAAAGGGATTCTCATTCAGGTCCACAGGATATTTATGGCCACGTTACTGCAGCATTGATTTTGGTAGTAGAAAGTTGGAGGTGAGCAGATGTCCACCACTGAGAGATTAGAGAGTTGAGACATGATACACAGAACAGCATTATGCTGACACAAGAGTGTTAGCTCAGGTTGGTGTGGTGGCTGACGCTTGTAATCCCAGAACTTTGGGAGGACAAGGCAGGCAGATCACTTGAGGCCAGGAGTTCCAGACCAGCCTGACCAACATGGTGAAACCCCATCTCTACCAAATACACAAAAATTAGCTGGACATCATGGTGCGTGCCTTAATCCCAGCCACTTGGGAGGCTGAGACAGGAGAATAGCTTGAACTCAGTTGCAATGAACTAAGATCATGCCACTGCACTCCAACCTGGATGACAGAACAAGTCTCTGTTTCAAAAAAAAGAAGAAAGAAAGTGTTAGCTCATGGCAATGTTAATGGCTTATTAAAAGAGATAGATAGATCAACTGATCAATAGATTAATCAATCGAGAGCTAGATATCGATAAAGACATGTAGATATCATACATATCTGATTTTAATAGGTCAATAGTTAACACCATAAGATGTATAGTGCAACATCATTTGTATAAAGACACTTACACACAAAATAAAAAGTCATCTTTTCCAAGAACATTTACAAAAGAAATGAATAGTTTCAACACATTACAAATGGCATCTCATGTTTGAAGACAAGACATGGGAATGGAGAAGGAAAAGACAAAAGAAGACATACTTTTTAAAAAGAAGAGGAAGAACCAAGAAATGGACTCACTCATGCATTCATTCAATTTTTAAAACAGTACAGTTGCACCTGCTCATCCACGGTTTCATTCTCCACGGTGGCCGTTACCTGTGGTCAATCTTGGTCCAAAAATACTAAATAGAAAGTTTCAGGCCAGGCATGGTGGCTCCTGCCTGTAATTCTACACTTTGGGAGGCCGAGGCAGGTAAGTCACCTGAGGTCAGGAGTTTGAGACCAGCCTGGCCAACATGGTGAAAGCCCGTCTCTACTAAAAAATAAAAAAAATTAGCCAGGCGTGGTGGCGGGCACCTGTAATCCCAGCTACTTGGGGGGCTGAGGTAGGAGAATCGCTTGAAACAGGGAAGCAGAGGTTGCAGTGAGCTGAGATGGTGCCATTGCACGCACTCGAGCGCAGGCAACAAGAGCAAAACTCTGTCTCAAAAAAAAAGTTTCAGAAACAAACCATCCATAAGTGTTAAGTTGCTGGGAGTTCAGCACAGTGTGATGAAATCTCACACCGCCGGCTCTGCCCATGGAGGATGGACGTCATCCCCTTGTCCTGCATATCCATGCTGTAGGTGCTGTCCACCACTAGTCACTCAGTGGCTGTCTCAGTTGTCAGACTGACAGTCGTGGAATCTCATCACGTAGGCCTTTTATCATCCCATGTCATCACAAGAAGGCTGAGTGCAGTACAGTAAGTTATTTAGAGAGCGAAATAGCATGCGCACGACTGTGATAGCAGTGTATTGTCTAATTGTCCTATTTCATTCTTTCTTTTTCCCAACAAATGGCACTTGAATAACTTTGAGACGGAGTTTTTCTCTTGCCGCCTAGGCTGAAGTGCAATTGCGCAATCTCGGCTCACTGCAACCTCTGCCTCCTGGGTTCAAGTGATCCTCCTGCCTCAGCCGTCCAAGTAGCTGGGATTACAGACGTGTGCCACCATGCCCAGCTAATTTTTGTATTTTTAGTAGAGACGGAGTTTCACCATGTTGGCCAGGCTGGTCTCAAACTTCTGACCTCAGATGATCCACCCACCTCAGCCTCCCAAAGTGCTGGGATTACAGGCGTGAGCCACCATTCTCAGTGTGCCCTATTTCATTTTTAGTTATTGTTGTTCATTTCTTACTATGCCTAATTTATAAATTAAACTTTGTCATAGATATGTGTGTACAGAAGAAAACACAGGGTAGGTAGGGTATGGAACTCTCTGTGGTTTCAGGCATCTGCTGGGGCTCTGGGAACATCTCTTTCATGAATAAGTAAGGACTAGTATAATAGGGAAAAAAAGTTTTTCAACAAAATATGATGGACGACAGACTTAAACATTCAAGCTAAATCATAAAGCTTTAAGAAGAAAACAGAATCTCCTTGTGAACTAATGGCAGGCACAAGATTTTGGACAGGGGCATAGCACGCAGTGATCATTAAAAAAAAAAAAAAAAAGCATGATAGGCCAGGTGTGGTGGCTCACGCCTATAATCCCAGCACTTGAGAGGCTGAGGCAGGCGGACCACCTGAGGTCAGGAGTTTGAGACCAGCGTGACCAACATGGCGAAACCTTATCTGTACCAAAAATACAAAAATTAGCAAGGCATAATGGCGCACACCTGTAACCCCAACTACTTGGGAGGCTGAGACCCGAAAATTGCTAGCTTGAACCCAGGAGGTGGAGGTTGCAGTGAGCAGAAATTGTGCCATTGTACTGCAGCCTGGGTGACAAGAGCGAAACTCGTCTCAAAAAATAAAAAAAAATGAAGAAAAGCATGATGATTTACACTTTGTCAAAATTATAAAATGCTGCTCCTCAAAAGAAGCCACTATGAAAATAAAAGACAAGCCACAGACTGGGAAAAATAAAAGTAAAACATGGCTCACAAAGTACTACTATGGAGGACATATAAAAGATCCCACAATTCAATAATAAAAGGACAAATAATCCAATTAAAGAAATGAAAGAAAAATATTTAAAAAAACACTTCACAAAAGAAGATAAAGGGATTGCCAACAAGTATCAGAAACGGCACTCAACATCATTAGCTAATAGTGAAATGTGTATTAAAACTGCAATGGGACTCCCCTTATCACCTGGCGAAATGCCTAGTATTCAGTCCAACAACACCTAATATGGGCAAATATGTGGGGCCGCTGAGAGCCTTCCTATATTGTTGGTGGGAAGATAAAACAGTCCATTCATTTTGGGAAAACTCTTGGCATTTTCTTATAAAACTAAAAGCATACCTAGCCAGTGACATGACAATTCCCCTCTTAAGTATTAATTAGGAAGAAATGAAAACATTAAGATCACATGAAGACTTGTACCTAAATGCTCACATCAGTTTTATTCAAATGGGGCAAATGGCCTAAAGAAAATGGATAAAGAAATTTCTGGCATATTTGTATAATGGAATACTTCTCAGCAGCAAAAAAGAACAAACTATTGATACCTACAGCACACAAACGAAGCTTGAAAACTTTATGCTGAGTAAAAGAAGCCCTACCCAAAAGATTGTATGATCTATGATTCTATATAGGTGAAGATTCAAAGCAGGCAGAACTAATCTATGATGGAAAAAACTGGAGTAGTGGGTGCCTCTGTGGAGTAGGGTGGAGGACGGGTCAGAAAGGGGCTTCAGGGAACTTTCTAGAAGATACTGTTCTACATCTTGATAGAGGTTAGGGTTGTAATGGTGTTCACATTGTCAACACTCCATAATTAGTGCACTTAATTTTTGTGTATTCATTTTTATGTAAACTTTACAACAAAAGAGAAAAGGCACTAAAAACAAATATTGTAGTAAATATCCAAGTCTTCGCAGGGAAGTGTATTGATAGCTGCAATTTACCTTGAAATGCATCTGAAAAGTAGATTCATCAACTTATACAAGTTTAGATCAATGGATAGATACATGATTTTTTTTTTTTTTTTTTTTGAGACAGAGTTTCACTCTTTTTGCCCAAGTTGGAGTCCAATGGCACGATCTCAGCTCACTGCAACCTCTGCCTCCTGGGTTCAAACAATTCTCGTGCCTTAGCCTCCCGAGTAGCTGGGATTACAGGCGCCTGCCACACCTGTAATCCTAGCACTTTGGGAGGCTGAGATGGGTGAGTCACCTGAGATCAGGAGTTCAAGACCAGCCTGGCCAACATGGTGAAACCCTGTCTCTACTAAAAATGATATTTTTTAACTATAATAATGTGCTAAGGTAGGATCTAGGTAGGTATACAGGTGATCACTGTAAATGTCTTCCAACTTTACTGTGTAAAATTTAAAGTGGGGGAAGAGTTAAAAATAAAAACAACAGAGATCAGACAGAATGTAAATTAGTGCAGCCACTGTGAAAAGCAGTTTGCAGATTTCTCAAAGAACTAAGAATTGAACTACCATTCAACCCAGCAATCACACTACCAGGTGTAGATCCAAAGGAAAATAAATTGTTCTACCAAAAATGCACCCATGTCTTCATCACAGCGCTATTCACAATAGCAAAAACATGGAATCAACCCAGGCGCCTATCAACTGCGGATCAGATAAAGAAATGTGCTGTATATACACCATGGAACACTCCACAGCCACAATAAAAGAGTACATTCATGTCCTTTGCAGCAACATGGATGCAGCAGGAAGCCATTATGCTAAGCAAACTAATGCAGAAACAGAAAACCAAATACAGCATGTTCTCACTTAGAAGTGGGAGCTAAACGTTGGGTACATATGGACATAAAGATGGGAACAATAGACACTGGGGACTATAAGGCAGAGGAGGGAGGAAGAGGGGCAAGGGCCAAAAACCTGCCTATTGGGCACTATGCTCACTACCTGAGTGATAGGATCAAGCATATCCCAAACCTCAGCATCCCGCAGTATACCCGTGTAACAGACCTGCATATGGACCCTGTGCAGGTCTAAATAAAAGCTGTGATTCTAAAATAAAAGCTGTAAAATAAATAAATAAATAAAAAAAACAGAGGGCCTAGAATTGACACATCGTAATAAAGTGTCTTGAACCAAGGAATATAATTAACTAGGTCCTCTGCCTCTAAGATTCAACAAGAAAAATTCAAGAAGCTAAAATATCATGTGTGTTGAGCTGAACTACCAGATACTTGACAGTGGCAATCCTGGGTCCCCTGGTGCTGGAGAGAAGCCCTGGCACACCAAGATGCCCATAGTCATGCCAGGATCCCGACCTGGCCCTATAGACTGGGTATAAACCTTATCTGTCCACCTGAAAGGGTCCCATTGCCCAAAGGTGCCCAAGTCTCCACTGCATCCTGAAAGCCAGATGTGAACCCTTGCAGAGAACTGGGGAGCAGTGGCTCGCAGGGGAGCAACAGAGAGAGCCTAGGGTGCAACCCCAAGAGTGAACCCCTGAGAACTTCCATCACGCATGGTCTTCTAAGATAAGCTGCATGTCCAGTCAAGCCAGGCCAGGGACACTGCTCTGAGCTCCCAAAGCATTTGCTTCTTACACCCTCAAGCTACTTGCAAGACATATTTATTAAATGCCAGGGAGTGAATGTTCACATCTCTCCAAAATTCATGTGTTGAAACCCATGTGATGGTGTGAGGAAGTGGGCGGGGCAGGGGAGGTGATCAGGTCATGAGGGTGGCGTGCTCATGAATGGGATTCCTGTCTTTACAAGTGATGGAAGAAACCACTGTTGTTTTCTTCCACTATCTGAGGACACATAGAAGTCACCTTCTATGAACCAAGAAGTGGGCCCTCCCCAGACACGAGGTCTGCCAGCACCTTGATCTTGAACTTCTAGCCTTCAACTGCGGAAGCTACAAGTTTCTGTTGTTTAAAAGCCGTCCAGTGTGTGCCATTTTGTTATAGCAGCCCAGAAGACTAAGACGCAAGCCCAGAAGCAACTGGAGGGCAGGAATAGTGGCTGACTCCCCTGTGCTTTGGTCAGAACTGCTCAGGAAACATTCAGGGAATGAATGAATGAATGCCTGACTCTCTGCAAAAATGGTTCAGGGGCAATGGGATTCTCTTGGCCTGAGTACTGGGAAGTGCTTAGAACAGAACTCAAGAGGGTTTTTAAAGCTTTATGGTATCATCTAGAAGATTTCTTCATTTGACCTTTTCCTACTGAAAATGCTTTCTCATTTTACTGCGTATTTTCTAAGGGCCATCAACTAGATGGTAGAAGGAGCTCTAGAAAACTCCATCCTCTTGGAGATATTTTTTATTCTCCTTTTATAATTGGGAAGGCTGAGCTGTGGCATGTCTGCAGCTTTCACAAGTTTCACAAGGATGGTAGTGGCAGAACCACAAAGTGTGGTAACAGCAAACATCAGCGTACATGGACTTCCGAGTAAGTAGGACTGGGGTGTAGGTGGCATCTCGCTTACCAGCTGCCCAATCTTAGGTGGGTGGCCTTATCTCTTTGAGCCTCAGCTGACTCATGCTGCCTGCCTCAAAGGCTTGCTGTGAAGATTAAATGAGATAATATATGTAAATCATCCCAGGGAGAGTCAGACACCCATGACTCCAACCTCCACCGCCCCCCACTTTTTTTTAAGAGTGAGATAGAGTCTCCCCCTATTGCCCAGGCTGGAGTGCAGTGGTGCCATGTCGGCTCACTGCAGCCTCTGTCTCCCAGGTTCTAGCAATTCTCCTGCCTCAGTCTCCCAAGTAGCTGGGATTACAGGCACCTGCCACCATGCCCAGCTAATTTTTGTATTTTTAGTAGAGATGGGGTTTCACCATGTTGGCCGAGCTGGTCTTGAACTCCTGACCTCAGGTGATCTGCCCACCTTGACCTCTCAAAGTGCTGGGATTACAGGCATGAGCCGCCATGCCTGGCCCAACCCCTTCTAAGAGCTCTGAAAATTCTCATATCCAGGAAATGTTGCTGGCATTAGACCGTCTTACCCAGCGAGAATTTGGCCAACTGATCCTCAGCTCAGATTTAAGGGAGTAAGTCCATCTCTGTTTGCTGTGGATGCTGCAGAAATAGCTCCCACTTTTTATTCATTTATTTTGAGACAGGGCCTGGCTCTGTCACCCAGGCTGGAGCGCAATGGTACAATCACGGCTCACTGCAGCCTTTACCTCCCAGATTCAATTGATCCTCCAACCTCAGCCTCCAGAGTAGCCGGGACTACAGGTACACACCACCACGCCTGCCCAATTTTTATATTTTCTTAAAAGAGATGAGGTTTAGCCATGTTGCACAAGCTGATGTCCAACTCCTGGGCTCAAGCATTCTCCCACCTCAGCCTCTCAAGGAACTGGGATTACAGGCATGAGCCATTGTGCTGGGTCAGCTTCCATTTCTTGTTGCCAAAATGATAGCAGATGGAGTGACTCACCTGATATTCTCTTTATTTTATTTCTCCCCATTGAGTGAGTATGATCAGAAGGAATAACACAAGGAGTCAGACCCTCCCCATCATGAAACATAAGCCTGAATTTCCTGGGGCCTCAGGATTCCACACTAGTCCCAGGATGAATATGTACAAACTTTTAAATAACAATGCTCCCACCAGGTACAATGGCTCATGTCTATAATCCCAGCATTTTAGGAGGCCAAGGTGAGGGAATTGCTAGAGGTCAGGAGTTCGAGATCAGCCTGGGCAATATACCCAGACCTTGTCTCTACAAAAGAAAAAATAAAAATAAAGATCCAGGCGTGGTGGTGTGCACTCATAACGCAGCTACTCAGGAGGCTAAAGTGGGAGAATCACTTGAGCCCAGAAGTTTAAGGCTTCAGTGAGCTGTGATTGTACCACTGCACTCCAGCCTGGGCAACAGAGTGAGTCTCTGTCTCTAAACCATAAATAAATACCTGAATAAATAAGTAGCAATATTCTCAAATGCAAAAGACCCGGAGTGTTTTGCCATAGAAACCAATAATGACTGCTCCCCCTCCACCCCCAGCAAATGAGAGCTCTGCCCCACACACTGATCTCCCATTAACTCAGGCTGACCAAGGAAGCTAAGGCCACAGGCATGCCCAAACATTCTGGCCTCCGACCCTTGAGGGGCAGAGCCAAACCTCCCCACAAAGGTTAACGAGGAGATTATGTTTCTGGTTAAAGATGAGAGCAGACAAGGCCACTTGGTTTATTACCACGTTTGGAATACAGAGCACTTTACTAGAGAAGAAAAAGCACAGGATAAGAAGAAAAGGAAGCATAAAACGGAATCCACAGGGCAACAGAGCCCTCATGTCTCACGGGCATGGGGATTGAGATCTTCTTTTATTTTCTACTTCCTCCTTAAAATCTCCCCTACTGCTCATGGTGTTCTCTGCTCTATGTCCATGTGTAGGAGATGGTGAGACCATGGACATGAGGCGTCCCATGCTGGCCCATGGGAAGGCTTGGTTTCCTGGCTCTCATTTCAGTGTGGCCATCAGTTTGATGTTCCAGACTTTAGCTTTTGTCTCCAGTGCAGATGGTCAAGCTCTTTCCTCTCCACTTGTTCATTCATCCATTCAATAGGAATCTACCCTCAGGGAGCTTACCTTTGAAAGAAGAAACAGGCCAGGCGCGGTGGCTTACGCTGGTAATCCCAACATTTTGGGAGGCTAAGGTGGATGGATCACCTGTCAGGAGTTTGAGACCAGCCTGGGCAACATGGTGAAATCCTGTCTCTACTAAAAACACAAAAGAAAATTAGCCAGATGTAGTGGTGCATGCCTGTAATACCAGCTACTCGGGAGGCTGAGGCAGGAGAATCGCCTGAACCCGGGAGGCAGAGGTTGCAGTGAGACAAGGTTGCACCATTGCACTCCAGCCTGGGTGCCTGGGTGACAAGAGCAAAATTCTGTCTCAAAAAAATTAAAATTAAAATTAAAAAAAAGAAACAGACAAGGAGCCTAAAATTAAATATCCCACAATAGGGACATATAGTTAAGTTATCTCACAAACTGAGACATGCTTAGCTTAGGATAGAAAAGTTGCATGCAGCCCAGGCAATATAGTGAGACCCAGCCTCTACCAACAACAACAACAAAAAAACAAAAACAAAAAACAAACAAACAAAAAAACCTAGCTGGGCTTGGTAGTACACACCTGTAATCCCAGCTACTCTGAGGTAGGCGAATCATCTGAGCCTGGGAGGTTGAGGCTGTAGTGAGTCATGATCACAACACTGCACTCCTAGGGGAGAGAGTGAGACCCTTGTCTCCAATAAAACAAAACAACAACAACAACAAAAACAAAAAAACACAAAGTTTTATGAACTGTAATAGGGACTCAAGAAAGGAAAAGAATATTGTCCAAATTTAGGGCTTGGGGATAAGTTTGCTAAGGAATTGATGTTTCAGAGGCCACATATAAAATTGGCAGGAGACAAAAGGAATATGTAAGGAAAGGGAATGAGGAAGGAGGAAAGAAAAGCATGCTGTGCAGAGGCCCCGGGGCCGTACGCGCTGGTGCATTAGAGGTCAGGGAAGCTGGAAGACAGAAGTATTAGATATGATGTTAAATAAGAGGGATTGGCTCTTTTCTGCCTACAGACAGTGGGTCTTTATCCTAAGAGCAAAAGAAAGATTTCAAATAATTTTACACAGTATTCTGAAATCATCTGGAGGTAAGTGGGAAAGAAACAGAGCTTGGTGGCAGTTTGAATATGGTGATGGGGAAGGGTGGATCAAGAGAGAACTTTCTAGAATGACTCTTGGATTTTTGCCTTTGCAACTGAACTGTATCAGAAATATCTTCATCAATATCCACCACTATGTGACCCAGAATAGGAATCCCACCTCATCCAGTCTTGCTCTAGGATGATTAGGACCTTCCAGGATATTTTGCTGCTCTTTGTCAAGGCATAGCGGGGAAAGACAGAGATTTCATGGCCTTGATATCTGCAGTGCTCATAGCATAACTTGGGGTACCCTAAAGAAAATGTTTTGCAGGGTTGCAGAACTTCATTGACTGTGCAGCAGATTCACATATACTGTCTTTGTTTTGCCTCGCAATAGCTGAAGGTGGGAGGGTTAAGTGCACTAAGGGTGGAAGATAAGCACATTTTCATTACTTTTTAAAGATTAAAAAAACCAAGCGTGCAAGGTTCATCCCAGGTGTCTTGTTCACCAGCATATACCCCGGCACAGAGCCCAGCACATGGCAGGCGGTCAGTACATGCTTGTTGAGTTAGAGAAGAAGTGGTCTGCCCAAAATCACACTGTGCAGAGCATAGGCTAAGACCTCCAGGTCCTTTGACAAAAAACACCACCCCCATGACACCAGACTCAGCCCATTTAGGGAAGGAGAAAGATGAGAACTTTTCAGGGGTAAGAGTAATCAGGCATCAGGGATGTGGCTGGCCCATCTTGAGCAGCAACTTTTCCAGAAACTTGCCTAAGGTGCTTATGAAGTGCAGGTTGAGAGTTGAGGACATTGTTGGTGTCAGGGTCCAGGCTGAAACCAGTAATTTGTCACAAATGGAAAAGAAATTATGCAGTGCAAGAAGCGGGGTCAGCCTTCCGCTGATGGTAAGCTCAGAGAGGTGATATGGTTTGGATGTTTCGTGCCCTACAAATCTCATGTTGGAATGTGACCTCCAGCCAGGCGCAGTGGCTCTGGCCTGTAATTATAGCACTTTCGGAGGTCTAGGGGGTTGGATTGCTTGAGCCCAGGAGTTTGAGACCAGCCTGGCAAGATGAGGAAACCCCGTCTCTACTGAAAATACACAAATAAAAACAAAAAATTTAGCTGCATGTGGTGGTGCATGCCATTAGTCCCAGCTACTTGGGGGGCTGAGGTGGGAGGATAACCTAAGCCCAGGAGAAGGTCAAGGCTGCAGTGAGCCATGATTGCCCCACTGTACGCGTATGCCAGCCCAAGTGATAAAATGAGACCCTGTCTCCAAAAAAAAAAAAAAAAAAGGAAAAGAAATAAAAAAGAAAGAAAGAAAGAAAGAAAAAAAAAGCTAACAAAAAAGAAATAAGAAAGAAAAGAAATGTGACCGCCAATGTTGCAGATGGGGCCTGGTGGGAAGCGTTTGGGTCAGGGGGGTGGATTCCCTCATGAATGGCTTGGTGCCCTCCCATGGTCATGAATGAGTTCTTGCTCTGGTAGTTCACATGAAACCTGATTTTTAAAAATCTGGAACCTCCCTGCCTCTCTCTCTTGCTCAAACTGCTGCCTTGTGATGTACCTGCTCCCCTTTCACCTTCCACCACAATTGGATGCTTCTTGAAGCCTCACCAGGAGCAGATGCTAGTGCCATGCTTGTGCAGGCTGCAGAACTGTGATTCAAAATAAACCTGTTTTCTTTATAAATTACCTAGCCTTGGGTATTCCTTTAGAGCCATGCAAATGGACTAATACAGAAAATTGTTACCAAGGAATGATGTTTTTCTATAAAGATACCTGAAAATGTGGTAATGGGAAGAGGTTTGATATGGTTTGGCTGTGTCCCCACCCAAACATCGTCCTGAGTTCCCGTGTGTTGTGGGAGGGGCCCAGTGGCAAGCAATTGAATTATGGGGGCAGGTCTTTCCTGTGCTGTTCTTGTGATAGTGAATAAGTCTCAGGAGATCTGATGGTTCTATAAGGGACAGTTTCCCTGCACAAGCTCTCTCTGTCTGCTGCCATCCATGTAAGTCATGACTTGTTTCTCCTTGCCTTCAGCCATGATTGTGAGGCTTCACCATCCACTTGGAACTGCAGGTCTATTAAACCTCTTTCTTTTGTAAATTGCCCTATCTCAAGTATGTGTTTAACAGCAGCATGAAAATTGACTAATACAGTAAATTGGTGCTGGGAGTGGAGCACTGCTGAAAAGATACCCAAAAATATGGACATGGTTTTGGAATTACGTGACAGGCAGAGGTTGGAACAGTTTGGAAGGTTCAGAAAAAGACCAAAATGGTGATAATGATATGGACAATGAAATCCAGGCTGAGGTAATCTCAGATGGAGATGAGGAACTTGCTGGGAACTGGAGCAAAGATGACTCTTGCTATGTTTTAGCAAAGAGACTGGCAGCATTTTACCCCTGCCCTAGAGATCTGTGGAACTTTGAACTTGAGAGAGATGATTTAGGGTATCTGGCAGAAGAAATTTCTAGGCAACATAGCATTCAAGAGGTGACTGGAGTGCTGTTAAAGGAATACGGTTTCGTAAGGGAAGCAGAGCATGAAAGTTTGGAAAATTTGCAACCTGACAATGCAAATCCCATTTTCTGAGAGAAATTCAAGTCAGCTGCAGAAATTTGCATAAGTAACAAGGAGCCCAATGTTAATCACCAAGTCAATGGGAAAAAATGTTTCCAAAGCATGTCAGAGACCTTTGAAGTGGCGCCTCCCATCACAGGTTTAGGATAAAAAAATGGTATTGTGGGCAAGGCCTAGGATCCCCCTGCTGTGTGCAGTCTGGGGACTTGGTGCATTGTATTCAAGCTGTTCAGCTATGACCGAAAGGGGTCAAGCTACAGCTCGGGCCATGGCTTCAGAAGGTGAAAGCCCCAAGCCTTGGGAGTTTCCATGTGGTGTTGAGACTCCAGGTGCACAAAAGTCAAGAACTGAGGTTTGGGAACCTCTACCTAGATTTCAGAGGATGTATAGAAATGCCTGGATGTCCAGGCAGAAGTTTGCTGCAGGGGCAGGGCCCTCATGAAGAACCTCTGCTAGGGCAGTGCAGAAGAGAAATACAGGGTCAGAGCCCCCACACAGAGTCCCTATTTGGGCACCACTTAGTGGACCTGTGAGAAGAGGGCTACCATCCTCCAGACCCCAGAATGGTAGATCCACTGACAGCTTGCACCATGCACCTGGAAAAGCCAGAGACACTCAATGTCAGTCCATGAAAGCAGCCAGGAGGGAGGCTGTGCCCTGCAATGCCACAGGGCAGGAGCTGTTCAAGAGCATGAGTACTCACCTCTTGCATCAGCATGACCTTGATGTGAGATATGGAGTCAGAGGAGATCATTTTGGAGCTTTAAGATTTGACTGTCCCACTGGATTTCTGACTTGCATGGGGCCTGTAGCCCCTTGGTTCTGGCCAATTTCTCCCATTTGAAATGGCTATATTTACCCAATGCCTGTACCCTCATTGTATCTAGGAAGTAACTAACTTGCTTTGGATTTTACAGGTTCATAGGCAGAAGGGACTTGCCTTGTTTCGGATGAGACGTTGGACTTTGGACATTTGAGTTAATGCTGAAGCAAGTTAAGACTTTGGGGGACTGTTGAGAAGGCATGATTGGTTTTGAAATATGAGGACATGAGATTTGAGAGAGGCCAGGGGCAGAATGGTATGGTTTGGCTGTGTCCTCACCAAAATCTCATCTTGAATTCCCACATGTTGTGGGAAGGACCAAGTGGGAGGTAAGTGAATCATGGGAGCAGGTATTTCCCATGCTGTTCTTGCAGTAGTGAATAAGTCTCACCAGATCTGATAGTTTTAAAAAGCAGAGTTTCCCTGCACAAGCTCTCTCTTTGCCTGCCATCATCCACATAAGATGTGATTTGTTCCTCTTTGCCTTCCTCCATGATTGTGAGGCCTCCCCAGTCACGCAGAACTGTAAGTCCATTAAACCTGTTTCTTTTTTTAAAATTGCCCAGTCTCAGTTATGTAGTTATCAGCAGTGTGATTGAAAACAGACTAATACAAGGTTCAAAGAGTTTGAAGGCCTCCGAAGAAGACAGGAAGATGAGGGAAAGTTTGAAACTTCTTAGAGACTTTTTAACTGGTTGTGACCAAAATGCCACTAGAAATATGGACAATGAAGGCCAGGCTAGAAAGGTGTCTTATGAAAATGAGGACCTTACTGGGAACTGGAGCAAAGGTCATTCTTTTTACACCTTAGCAAAGAGTATGGTTGCATCATGATCACATCCTAGGTCATTGTGGAAGTTTGCACTTAAGAGTGATGACCTAGGGTATCTAGTGGAAGAAATTTCTAAGCACCAAAGCATTCAAGATGTGGCATGGCTGCTTCTAACAACCTATGAAAAGATATAAGAGCAAAGGGACGACTTAAAGCTGAAACTTATACTTGAAAGGGAAGCAGAGCATAAAAATTTTGAAATTTGCTCCCTAGCCATGTAGTAGAGAAGGAAAGAGCATTTTCAGGAGAGAAATCCAAGTAGGCTACAAGAGCAACAACTTAGACATTTGCGTGACCAAAAGAGAGCTAGATTCTAATGTTCAAGACCATGGGGAAAGGCCTCAAAAGCATTTCAGAAATCTTAAAGACAGGTCCTCCCATCACAGGCCCAGAGGTCTAGGAGGAAAGAATGCTTTCAGGGCCAAGCCTGGGGCCCTTCTGTCCCTGTGGAGCTTCAGGATACTGATCCCTGGCTGCTCCAGCTCCAGCTTTGGCTCAAAGGGCTGCAGATACAGCTTAGGCCACAGCTTTGGAGAGAGCAAGCCTTTCCTGCTTCCATGTGATGTTAAGCCTGCAGAAATACAGAATGCAAGAGTGAAGGAGGCTTGGCAGCTTCCACCCAGATTTCAGAGGATATATTGGAAAGCCTGGGTGTCCATGCAGAGGCCTGCTTCAGAGTCTTAGGCCACACAGAAAGCATCTGCTGCAGTAGTGTTGGGGAGAAATGTAGGGTTAGAGTCCTTACCAGGGCACTGTTGAGTGGAGCTGTGGGAAGGAAGTCTTCAGACCTGAGAATGGTAAAACCACCAGCAGTTTGCAATCTCAGCATGGAAAATCTACAGGCACTCAACTCTAACCTGTGAGAGCATCCATGTGGACTCCACTCTGCAAAGCCACAAGGGTGGAGCTGCCCAAGGCCTGGGATCCCACCTCTAGCACCAAGATGCAGGACAGGGAGTCAAAGGAGATTATGTTGGAGCTTTAAAATTTAAAGTCTGCCCTGGTGGATTTTAGATTTGCATGCGGTCTATTGCCTCTTTCTTTTGACCTATTTCTCCCTTTTGGAATGGGAATTTATCCAATGCCCATGCCACCTTTGTGCCTTGGAAGTAAATAACTTGCCTTTGATTTCACAGGCTCACAGGTGGATGGAACTTGACTTGAGTCTCAGATGAGACTTAGGACTTTGGACTTAACACTAGAAAAAGTTAAGACTTTGGGGAACTGTTAGGAAGAGATGATTGTATTTTGCAATGCGAGAAAGGCATGCCAATTGGGGGGCCAAAGTCATAGTAATATGGTTTGGATGTGTGTCTCCTCCAAATCTCATTTTGAAATGTAATCCCCAATGCTGGAGGTGGGATCTGGTGGAGGTGATTGTGTCACAGAGATGGAACCCTCATGAATGTCTCAGTGCCATCCCCATGGTAATGAGTGAGTTCTCACTCTGGTAGTTTATGCAAGAGCTGATCATTTAAAAGAGTCTTGGACTTCCTGCTTCTTGCTCTCACTCTTGGATGTGACATGCCTTCTCCCGCTTTGCCTTCCACCATGATTTTAGGCTTCCTGAGTTCTCACCAGTGGCAGATGCTGCTTGCCATGCCTCCATACAGCCTGCAGAATTGTGAGCCAGAATGAACTTCTTCTTTATGTATTACCCAGCCTCAGGTACTACTTTATATCAAAGCCAGAATGTACCAATGCAGGAGGGCACTCATATCCCACCTATCCCTCTGTGTTATCCCCCTCTTGTACATAAATTTTGTGCAGCTGCCTAATTCACTTTTAAGGACTAAGTTTTAGAAGCAAGACTAGACTAAAGGGTATATACATATTTAAGGTTTTATATATATATATATATGTATATAGCCAAATTGCCTCCTAGAAATGTTTCATCCATTTACTTGATGACGAGCATGTATGATAATGCAATTTCTTTACACATTCCCCACAGAGAACTTTATATGCTTTTGTAAAAATTCTGCCATTTTTATACATTAAAATTGGTGTTTCATTGTCATTTCTTTAATTAGTTCTGACTATGCCCATTTTTATGTGTTTATTACCCATTTGCACTAATATTCTTTAGAATCTCATGTTTTTCACAACCTCTTCCCCCAGCCCACTCCTATTATGGCAAATGTGTGCTTTAAAACATTGTTGATCTTTATTCTGCTTAAAGTAATACACCTGTATTGCAAAATATAGAAAAATACAGAAAAGCATAAAAATAAAGATTGCTAGTATTACCACAACTCAAAAGGATCACTAATTGATTTTGTTTTCAGGTAAATAGATTTTTTCTTAAATTGATTTCTAAGTAGTTTTAAAAGTAGAAAGAAAATTCCTTATCTATAGTATTTTTAAAAATCCCTGTTCATTTGTTTTTTGTTGTTATTGTTTATGATAGTGATGTGTTTTTAGATGAAGAAGTTAGTTTTATTCACTTCCTGTATGTTACCCTAATTTTATGCTTTGAAAGTTCTTTCCCATCCTGATTGCTGTTGTATTTTCAGTAACTTTTGAAATTTAACTGCTTAATCTAAAATTGGTTTGCTATAGAATAGGATAGATAGATACGGCTTGAATGGTTTTTTCCTAATTATCTAGTAATTATCAATTGAACAATCTATCTTTTTCTTTTGATGAGATGCTGATTTTATCATAAATGAAATGTTTGTATACACCAGGGAATGTTTCTGGGATATCAATTCTTATCCATTGATCTGTCCATTCTTTTCGTCAATACCACATTGTTTTAAGTGCTATGGCTTTATAATACTTTTTAATATCTATTACTACAAGTCTTTCCTAACTCTTTCCTTACAAAATTTATTTACTCCTATTTTGCTCTTCAAATGAAACTCAGAATCATTTTGTCAATAAATGGTGTATATAGACATGCAATTCTTAGACTGTTGTTAAACTTTTGTTGATTTGGGAAGAGTACACAACTATTCTATTCTATTCTATTCTATTCTATTCTATTCTATTCTATTCTATTCTATTCTATTCTATTCCATTCTATTCCATTTTATTCCATTTCATTACTGTAAGACAGAGGTTAGCAAATTAAGGGTTGTGGGCCAAATCTGGCCCGCTGTCTATTTTCATAAGTAAACTTGTATTGCAACTCTGCCACAGTCATTTGTTTACACACTGTTGATGACCGCTTTCAGGCTATAGTGGCAGAGGTGAGTTTTGGTAAAGGCCACGTGGTCACAGTCTGAAATGTTCACTAATTGTC
Organism: Mandrillus leucophaeus; assembly: GCF_000951045.1. Classification (NCBI taxonomy): domain Eukaryota; kingdom Metazoa; phylum Chordata; class Mammalia; order Primates; family Cercopithecidae; genus Mandrillus; species Mandrillus leucophaeus. The sequence continues at coordinate 2,335,542 of NW_012105142.1, forward strand.
CCCTTACAAAAGTTTGCCGGCACACGTTTTAAGGCAAAATAATTATCTCTTTTGCTTTCTTCCTCCTCATATTCAAATGTTATTATTAGGTTTCAGTTAAGATCTATATGAGACCTGAACTTTCTTTATTTTTCTTTTAATTTTTATTTTAGATTTAAGGGTCCATGTGCAGGTTTATTACAAGAGTACATCGTGTAATGCTGAGGTTTGGAATTTGATTGATCCCGTCACCCAGGTAGTGAGCATGGGACCCAACAGGAAGTTTTTCAGCCTTTGCCCTCCTCCATGCCTTCCCCTCTTTTGGAGTTCCCAGTGTCTATTGCTCCCATGTTTATGTCCATGTGTATCCAAGGCTCAGCTCCCACTTATAATTGAGAACATGTGACACTCTGTTTTCTGTTCCTGCTTTAATTCACTTAGGATAATGGCCTCCAGCTGCATCTATGTTGCTGCAGAAAACATGATTTCACTCTTTTTTATGGCTGCATCGTATTCCATGATGTGTATGGACCACCTTTTCTTTATCCAGTTCACTGTTGATGGGCACTGAGTTGATACCACGTCTTTGCTTTTGTGGGTAGTGCTGTGATGAACATATGAGTGCCACAGGTGTCTTTTTTGTAGAATGATTTATTTTCCTTTGGGCATATGCCCAGTAATGGGATTATCTGGTTTATTATCACATTTATTATCATAGTCTTTTCTGAACCTTTAACTCTCTGTTGTTCCAATGTCCGAGACTACTGTACCCATTTAATCTCCTAACTGCTGCTGATGGCAAACCTCTATCTACTGTAGCTGAGGCAAGTACTGGGCCCACAGTATATCAAGAGTGGCACAGATTTGCAGGATATGGGCATGAGGGGGAATGAGGGTTACTGGAGCCTCTGGCTCTGGAAATACCAAAAGATAAAGGCAAGTGGGGTGTACTGGGTTCAATGGTTCTTCTTAAATCTGAGATCATGCATTTCCCCAACAGTACTGTAACATTTTACATATTTCAGAATGGCTTATGCAGGATTGTGTTTTAAGCAGGACAGATGAGTATTTTGTAATTGTGATTTACAGAACATGTTATGTTTATTTTTCGCCTGGGGCCCGGGCTTGGTTTGCTTGCATCTTCTTTGTAAAGAGCTCAAACTGGTTAACTCCACCTCTCCCCTTTTTTTCCTCAATCCTTGACCTCTCAAGTATTTTCAGCCTGAGAGGTCGCAAAGCAGAGAACATCTTTTGAGTCAGCCTCACTTGAGGAGCTTGGCTTGAAACTTCAGACAGTAGGGATGGTGGCCACTGGCTTTGGTGAGCTGAGAGTTAACTCAAAACCCCTGGGACTTCCTACTTGTGATGGTCGTGGAGGGATTCCACACTCAGTGGTATCCATTACATTGCTGATGGGTGCCAGATGCCATGCCAGGCACCAGGGGCAAGGCAGGGACCATGACAGCCACCCTCTGCACTCAGGAGTTTGTACCTAGTGGGAGATGTAGCACTAAATAAGAAACTACCCAGTGCACTGAGGGTTCATACATCAGCAGAAGGGCTGATGAAGTTGTAGTTCAGGGAAGGCTCTTGGAGTAATTTATGTTAGCCTAAAAGATGAAAAGCAAGTAAATACGAGTGATGTGTGTAGGTGAACATGTGCATGCATGTGTGTGTGTGCATGTGTGTGTTCATGCATGCGTGTGTGTATGTGTGTATGTGTGTATGCATATATATGCATGTGTATGTGTGTGTGCATGCAGGCATGTGTGTATGCGTGTGTGCATATGCATGTACGTGTGCATGTGTATGGGAGACGTAGGCTGTGGAGCAGACATTCCAAGTGGGGCCAAGAGCAATATTCAGGTTTCTGCTCTCCAGTTGGGTAGGAGATGTCTACTTGTCTGGCAGAGTGCGGGTCCTGTTATTTCAAGGTTTGGTTGTAGGAAGTGCAAGAAGAAAGCAAAAGGAATAAGTGGCAGAGCCCTTCCTAGGAGCAGGTCTGTAGGTCAGAGATGGAGCCCTGCGGGAGAGGTAAGAGCTGAAATCTGGAAGGTATGAGCCCCTGATCCTTCCCTGGACCCTGTCCCGATCCCAGGACAGCAGTTGCCATCTCCCAGGTTTCCTGTCTAGACATCCATTCCAACTGCCAACTTCCATTTTCATCTTCCACAGCAGACCCCAAAGAAATGGACTAGATTTAAGAACTACACACACACACACACACACACAAAAATCTCATGTGTGTGCGTTGTGTGCCAGGCACTAAGCTGAGCACTCAGAAAGTAAAGACAAATGAGACATGATCCTATCCCTTAAGTGGTCCACATATCAGCTGGGGGAGTCAGGTATGTCAACAGCTAATGGCAATCTCCCACATTAAGTGACTGGAGTAATGAGCTGTACAGAGCAGAGCTCCCACACTCCCAACATTGCCCAGGGACCAGCATGCTGGCAGTGGGACAGGACAACAAAAGCAGGGGAGCACTGTTCACTTTTTCATTCACTGAGTGCCCACTGCACTGCAGACATGGCCCTGCCTCTTGGAGCTTCTAGTCTCGAGAAGGACATAAATAAGGAAATAGACTATGTAACACCAGGTGAAGAGTACTCTAAATGGCACTCGCCCAGGCATGAGGAGACAGGGAAGGCTTCCAGGGGAAGGTAGCTTTTTGCTGAGACTTGAGATGGGGATGGCAGGTGATCAGGCAAAGAGAATTCTTTGGAAGAGGAGTATTCCAGGCCAGGAAACAGTATCTGAGGACACCCAGAGGAGAGAGCGAGCATTGGGTTTGAAGGCAGAGCCCTCAAGACCCGAGTGGCTCTTAAAGGTCCCGCCTCTCAACACTGTTGGAATGGGGATTTGGTTTTCAACCCATGAATGTTGGGGGACACATTGAAGCCATAGCAAGATGTTAGGAAGCAGGACTGCAGCTTTGAGTATTAAGAGGGCAGTTATGGAAGAGAACACAGGTCAGCTGAGTGGACACCACAAATCCTGATTTAAAGGAAAGGGATATTTAAATTCCTTATTTTATATAAAAAAATTAATTTTTGGCTGGACATGGTAGCTCATGTCTGTAATCCCTGCCCTTTGGGAGGCCAAGATGAGAGGATCACTTGAGGCTGAGAGTTTGAGACCAGCCTGGGCAACATGGTGAGACCTCATCTCTACAATAAAAAATGGATAAAAAATTAAAACAAATGTAATTCACAGTTAAATATAAACATGTATACTTATGGGGTACAGTGTGATGTTTCGATCTACATGTACATTATAGAATGATCCAATCAAGTAACATATCCATCAGCTTGCCAATTTGTCTTTTTTTAATGGCAAGAATGTTAAAACTCTTTTAGCAATTTTGAAATAACAATATTTTAACATTAACTGTGGTCATGATGCAGCGCTAAAACCTACTCCTCCTGTCTCACTGAAACCTTGAATCAATATCTTTAAATTCCTTCTGTAGACACGTTGGGGTTTTCCTAAAGGCAACCTCCCTTCCTTTTGTTTTCCCCAGGCCTGAGTTCTTTGGGAGAGAGGAGAGACACACATGTTTTTGAAGTGGAGGGTGGGGAAGGTTAGAAGCAGGGGTGTGATGGATGTATGGGAAGGAGTGGTGGTTGGGACTTCGCAGCCCAGAGGCAGGACCACAGGGGGCAGAGGCCTCAGAACAGAATGCCAGTGTGGCACACACAGGCTGAACCTGTACCTGGGCTCTGGGTCTTGGGAAAGCTCCTGTGCCTGTGGCAGGTCAGGATTGGAAGAATGTCTTTCCTCATGGATTGAAGAGTTTGGATGAGGACCGGGGCTGGGACCGGGATCAGCTGAAGACTATGAGCTCCTGTTTAGTGACTATTGGCTCAACCTTTGGGATTTTAGAGTGTTCAACTCACAATTCTCACAATTGCCAAAACGTGGAACCAGCCCAAATGCCCATCAATGAATGAATGGATAAAGAAACTGAGGGGGGTGTGTGTGTGTGTGTGTGTGTGTATAGTGTGTGTGTGTATATATATATGATGGAATATAAAAAAATGTGTATATATAGTGTGTATATAGTGTATATATAGTGTATATATACACATATTTTTATTGTATATATATTCATTGTATGTTGTATATTGTATTGTATATCTATTGTATTGAATATATATACAATGTATTGTATATCGATTGTATTGAATATATGTACAATGTATTGTATATCTATTGTATCGAATATATATACAATATATTGCATATATATTCATACATATATTGTACATATACATTTATGCATATATCCATATATACGTACATGAATTCATATATGTATGTGTGTATATATATGAGAATATATATATATGATGGAATACTACTCAGCCTTAAAAAGGAATGAATTAATTGC